>NC_041390.1:273297069-273302398 GCF_002162155.2 Triticum dicoccoides | reverse complement strand
CACCGCCGCCTCCGCCCGCGGGCCTCCGCGCCACCGCGCCGGGCGCCACCGCCCCGGCGACCACCGGATCCGCCCCGGCCGGCCTCCTCCCGCGTCTCCGGCGGCCAAGTTCCGGCCAGCTACAGTGTTCCCCGGCGTTCCTCGATCCGCGTGCCGATCTGATCTGGATCTGGTCTAGGTTGACCTCTCCCCGAAACCCTAATCTCCCAGATTTTTATGCATTCTTTGACTGCTTGTATCTCCGCAACCGTAGCTCCGTTTTGGGCATATGATATATCAAAATCTTCGCCTCGACATGTACATCATTTCATTCCATTGCATCATTTGCATTTGAGTTCATCTTGATACCCAAAATGCTGTTAGAATGAGGCTTCGTGAGTTAGATTGCAGATCCGTTAGTTCATCATGCAGTTTTGTCATTTTTGCTATGTTTAATTCGTGCATGATATGCCTGTGCCCCTTTGGGAAGAATTGTTAAGCATTTTGTCTTCTTTCCAGAGGTGCCACCCATGTATTTTTAGGATGTGTGTGTTGTCTTGTGCAAGCTTGCGAAGAGAGGTACCTGAGATTGCAGATTTCAGGGACTTAGTGATTTTCACTAAGTCTGGGATATTTTAGTTCATGATGCTCTATGTCCAGCTTGTTTCCTAGCGATCCGTGCCTCTTTTGAGGATCGTCAGTAAGGGAGTTTTGATATTTAAGTTATGCTCTATCCATCCATGTCTTTGTTTGCATATGTGGAGTGCCCTAGGTTGACTCAATCGAGCTCAACTTTTGCTTCGTTGTTAATCTGGGCAGATCGTCAACTTGTTTGCGATTTTGCCGATGCTACCGTTAGTGTTCCATGCATGCTATGCCTTCGTTCTTGCCATGTGTAGCTAGCACATTGTGCCTTCTTGCTGGTCATATGCTTTCCTTGCCATGACTTGCACCGTAGTGAGTGCATCGAGCTCGTTTACATGCCTTCGTGAGTTATATTTCAGCGTGTCTCAGTTTTCACTAAGTCTGAAAACTGATTGTGTTCGAGCTATGTTCGTGAGCTCGGTACAGTATTTTGTGAACCCTTTTGGCCCCAGGTCACTTTGGGTGTTTTATTAAGCTTATTGAGTAGCTCCATGCCACGTTCTTACTTGTCATGTTCAGGTTTTCTATCATGTTGTTTTGCTGCTCCGAAGAGAGCATCGTGATCTGAAATTTCAGACTAGTGTTAATTTCACTAAGTCTGGAATCTGTTTTGCATTTGCGTTTTAGCCATGCTTGTTTGAACCTCTTAATGGATGAATTTGCCTATGGCTCAGTGCTAGTGTTTTGTCAACCATCTTGTGTACTTCACTGCCATGTATTTTGTTTTCATGTTTGGTGGCTGTAGCATGTTCTTTTCGTTGCATTTAGATGCCTACTTGCTGTAAATCACATACCGGTGTCATATCTTAAAACGCTTGCCATTTCCAAACCGTAGCTCCGATTCCAATGATCTTTATATCGTTTTCAAGCGATTTCATCCCCTCTATCCAGTGGCACACTTGGTTTTCCAAGTTGATGCCAGGTTCATGCATTTCCTGTCATATCTTGCATTTTGCATCCCGCATCGCATCCCGCATAGCATATCGTCATTTCATCATATTGCTTGGTCTTGCCCGTGGTTGATTGTATCCTTGTTGCTTGTTTGTCTTGTGGGTAGGGCCGGGAGACGAGTTCGCTACCGAGGAGCCCGTTGAGTTTGCTTGTGAGGATCCAGTCAACTCTGACAACTGTGCAGGCAAGATGATCATACCCTCGAAATCACTACTATCTTTGCTATGCTAGTTTGCTCGCTCTTTTGCTTTGCCACTGCTACAATGCCTACCATTTGCTTGTCAGCCTCCCAATGGTCATGTTGAACCTCTAACCCACCATTGTCCTAGCAAACCGTTGATTGGCTATGTTACCGCTTTGCTCAGCCCTTCTTATAGCGTTGTTAGCTGCAGGTGAAGATTGGAGTCGTTCCTTGTTGGAACATTTATCTACTTGTTGGGATATCATTATATTGCTATGTTATCTTAATGCATCTATATACTTGGTAAAGGGTGGAAGGCTCGGCCTCTCGCCTAGTGTTTTGTTCCACTCTTGCCGCCCTAGTTTCCGTCGGTGTTATGTTCCCGGATTGTGCGTCCCTTACGCGGTTGGGCTATAATGGGAACCCCTTGATAGTTCGCCTTGATTAAAGCTTTTCCAGCAATGCCCAACATTGGTTTTACCATTTGCCACCTAGCCTCTTTTTCCCTTGGGTTTCCGGAGCCCGAGGGTCATCTTATTTTAACCCCCCCGGGCCAGTGCTCCTCTGAGTGTTGGTCCGAACCAGGCAGCCTGCGGGGCCACCTCGGGGAAACTTGAGGTTTGCTTTTACTCGTAGCTTGACCTATCCGAGCGTGCCCTGAGAAAGAGATATGTGCAGCTCCTATCGGGATTTGTCGGCACATTCGGGCGGTGTTGCTGGACTTGTTTTAACCTGTCGAATCATCTTGTTGTACCAAGATACCGAGTCTGATCGGTGTGTCTTGGGTGGAGGTCTATTCCTTCGTTGACCGTGAGAGCTTGTTATGGGCTAAGTTGGGACCCCCCTGCAGGGATTGATCTTTCGAAAGCCGTGCCCGCGGTTATGGGCAGATGGGAATTTGTTAATGTCCGGTTGTAGATAACTTTAACTTAACTTAATTAAAATGAATCAACCGTGTGTGTTACCGTGATGGCTCCTTCTCGGTGGAGTCCGGGAAGTGGACACGGTGTTGGAGTTATGCTTGCGCAGGATGTTCCTTTAGCTTCTAGCTCGTGCTTCGCCTTCTCTTCTCGCTCTCTTTTGCGTATAAGTTAGCCACCACATATGCTAGTCGCTTGCTGCAGCTCCAGATATATTTTGCCTTATCCATTCCTATGAGCTTAAATAGTTTTGATCGCGTGGGTGTGAGATTGCTGAGTCCCTGTGGCTCACAGATACTATAACTCTAGATGCAGGTCCAGGTGTTTCTGCTCCAGTTGACGATTACGAGCTCAAGTGGGAGTTCGACGAGGACTCTCAGCGATACTACGTGTCTTTTCCGGATGATCAGTAGTGGTGCCTAGTTGGGGTTATCGATTCAGGACCTTGTCGCACGTTGGGTTCTTTTCTATTTTGGCGCCGTAGTCGGGCCATGAGTGTTTGTTTGATGGATGTTATTTATGTACTCTGATGTGACGTGGCGAGTGTAAGCCAACTATGTTATCTCCCCCTTTTATTATATATTACATGGGATGTTGTAATGATTGCCTGACTTGCGACATTGCTTTCAATGCGGTTATGCCTCTAAGTCGTGCCTCGACACGTGGGAGCTATAGCCGCATCGAGGGCGTTACAAGTTGGTAATCAGAGCCTTCCCCGACCTTAGGAGCCCCCATTGCTTGATCGTTTTTAGCAGCCGAGTTGTGTCTAGAAAAATGTTTTGAGTCATTTAGGAATTATATATCGGAGAGTTAGGAATTCTTTTTACTTCCCAGTCTCCACATCGCTCTGGTAAGGCATCCTGACGTAGAGTTTTGACTCTTCTCTTCTCAAATTTCACTAAAAATTTTTAGGATCACGCGAGTATTTTGGTTTTGTTCCGATGGTTTTGTGACGAGAACATTGTTCTTGGTGCCTCCTGTCTTTAGGGGTTGTGGCAGTGTCCCGGGGAGTTGAGCTCCGAGGTGTTGTCGTCACAATTTTATCGTTGCAATTCTGGTATACTTGAGATATGTTCGCCGACATCGAAAATCTCTTTTATGCAGTTCGTTGGTGAGATAACCTCGACGCCACCCAGTACTGGGGCGGGAGTTCGGGAGTATCGCCATAACTTGTATAACGGATGCTTTTCGAAGGTTGAGGTAGATGGTTTCCGAAGTTTTCTTGGTTATGTGCTGTAGGATGGATACAACTGGATGTAGGATTTGCTAGTTTGGGTGAGATATTGTGCTTCCCCTGTATCCCCAACACCTTATTGCATAACCGGAAAGGTTCGGGAGTTTCATAGGTGGGAATTCTAGTAGCTCTAGTTCTTCTTCCACGGATATTGGTTTGAGATTGGGATTTCTTACCGATTATTCGTTCTTGATCCGTACCTTGTTGATTTATTTCTCTTCCTTAATTCTTCGTGGCTTCTCAATTTATGGATATGTGACCATTTGAAGAGGAATGCATTCGTTCATTTTGTTCGGATGTGAAGACTATATGTTGCAATTTTCATTCCGTTGGATTCAGCTTCTATATTGTTGTCTATCTATGTGCTAATGGTGGTCAACCTGTTCAGGATGGCTCCTCCAACGCGCACGACTCCGAATCCTGATCCGCCTCCACCTCCGCCTCCTCCGGAAGCATGGCAAGCTGTGATGGCCGCTACTAATGCAAACACACAATTGATCATGCAAATTCTCCAAGAGCGCAATCAAGGCAGTCAAGGGAATCAAGGCCATAATCACCACCATTTTGCTACACTGAACCAGTTCCTCGCAAATGGCCCAACGACGTTCAGCAGTTGTGTTGAGGCTACCGATGCTGACGATTGGCTAGTGGATCTGGGCAAGCATTTTGAATGCAGCAACGTCAGGCCTGAAGATTTCGTCAAGTTCGCTTCTTTCCAGCTCAATGATCAGGCTGCAAAGTGGTTCCAGCAGTACAAGGATTCCAGAGGTGGACGTCTGATCACTTGGGACGATTTCCGTCAAGATTTCCGCGCTCATCACATCCCTCAAAGTGTGGTTGAGAGTAAGCGTCAGGAATTCCACAATCTGAAGCAAGGCTCTTTGTCTGTCTATGACTACAACAAGTTGTTTCAGAAGCTCGCCCGTTTTGCCAAGCAGGATGTTCCTGATGAGAAGAGCATGATCTATCAGTTCAGGGGTGGTCTTCGAGAGGAAATTCATCTCGCTCTTGTCCTCTTTGAGCCGTTGAGATATGATGAGTTCTACAACATGGCACTGAAGCAAGAGGCTGCTCAGATGAGGTGTGATGCTTCCAGGAAGCGTGCCAGAGATGTTACTCCGTCTTCCTCTACTCAAGTGGTCAAGCAGCAGAAGTATTGGCTTCCTCCTCCTCCGTTCCGTCAGCCGTATCAGCAGAAGAGTAAAGGTGGCAGTGGTTTCTCCCACCCACCCAACCCAGGCTTTCAGAACAAGTCTTCGTCTCAAGCGCCAAGACCGAGTGCTCCGTATCACTGTCCGCTTTCAGAGGTCACGTGCAACAAGTGCCAACAGAAGGGTCACTATGCCAACAAGTGTACCAACCAGAGGCGTCTTCCTCCTCCTCCTCCTGTCAGATCGGCAAGTACAGCTGTGGTCAAGC
>NC_041390.1:273292497-273295557 GCF_002162155.2 Triticum dicoccoides | reverse complement strand
TCTCCAAGTGTGAATTTTGGCTCGATGAGGTTCTTTATCTTGGTCATATCATCTCTGCCAAGGGCATTTCCGTGAATCCTGAGAAGGTGTCTGCAATTGTGAATTGGGAACCTCCTCAGAACGTGAAGCAACTCCGCAGTTTCCTCGGTCTCGCAAGCTATTGCAGAAGATTCGTTGAAAACTTTTCTAAGATCGCCAAGCCTCTCTCAAATCTTCTTCAGAAGCACGTCAAGTACGTTTGGTCTCCGGAGTGTGATATTGCTTTCAACACTTTGAAAGAGAAATTGATCTCTGCTCCAGTTCTGACTCCGCCTGATGAAACCAAGCCGTACGAGGTCTTTTGTGATGCCTCTCTCCAAGGTCTCGGTGCTGTACTGATGCAAGAGAAGAAAGTTGTTGCTTATACCTCGCGCCAGTTGAAGCCTAATGAGAAGAACTACCCCACTCATGATCTCGAGTTGGTGGCAGTTGTGCACACTTTGTTGACTTGGAGACATCTTCTATTGGGAAGGAAAGTGGATATTTTCACTGATCACAAGAGTCTCAAGTACATCTTCACTCAGCCTAATCTCAACCTCAGGCAGACTCGATGGGTCGAAATGATTCAAGAGTACAATCCGAGTATCGAGTATACTCCAGGCAAGGCTTATGTGATTGTTGACGCTTTGAGCAGGAAAGCATATTGCAACAATCTGATTCTCAAGCCTTATCAACCCGAGCTTTGTGAAGCTTTCCGCAAGCTTAATCTGCAAGTTGTTCCTCAAGGTTTCCTCGCCAACCTTCAAGTTTCTCCTACCTTGGAAGACCAGATTCGCCAAGCCCAACTTCTTGATGCTATGGTGAAAAAGGTGAAGATTGGTATTGCAAAGAGTCAGTCCAAGTACAAGTGCTACCGACTTGATGACAAGGACACTCTCTTCTTCGAGGATCGAATTGTTGTGCCCAAAGGTGAACTTTGTAAGGTGATCATGAACGAGGCTCACAACTCTCTCCTCTCCATCCACCCTGGTAGTACGAAGATGTATCAGGATCTCAAGCAAGCTTATTGGTGGACTCGAATGAAGCACGAGATCGCTCAATTCGTGAACGAGTGTGATGTCTGCAGAAGAGTGAAGGCAGAACACCAAAGGCCAGCAGGTCTCCTCCAACCTCTTGCCATTCCAGAATGGAAGTTTGAGCACATTGAAATGGACTTCGTGACTGGGTTTCCAAAGTCCAAGCGTGGCAATGATGCTATCTTCGTTGTCATCGACAAGCTCACCAAAGTGGCGCATTTTCTGCCTATCAAAGAGTCAATCACTGCAGCTCAATTGGCGGAACTCTATACCTCTCGCATTGTCTCTCTGCACGGTATTCCTCAAGTGATATCTTCAGACCGTGGCAGCATCTTTACCTCCAAGTTTTGGGATTCTTTTCAGAAGGCCATGAGCACCAACATCCGCTTCAGCACAGCTTTCCATCCTCAAAGGAGCGGTCAAGTCGAGCGTGTCAATCAGATTCTTGAAGATATGCTCAGGGCTTGTGTGATCTCCTTCGGCATGAAGTGGGAGGACTGTCTTCCATTTGCTGAATTCTCATACAACAACAGCTTTCAAGCAAGTTCGGGCAAAGCCCCTTTTGAAATTCTATATGGCAGGAAGTGCCGTACCCCTCTCAACTGGTCTGAAACCGGTGAACGTCAGCTGCTGGGTAATGACCTAATCACAGAAGCAGAAGATATGTGCAAAGTCATTCGTGATAACCTCAAAGCAGCCCAGTCCCGCCAGAAGAGCTACTATGATAGTAAGCACCGTGATCTGGCTTTCGAGATCGGAGATCACGTTTACCTCCGCGTCTCTCCTATGAAAGGTACTCGTCGCTTCGGTATCAAAGGGAAGCTTGCCCCTAGATACGTGGGACCTTTCAAGATTGTCAGCAAGAGAGGCGACCTCGCCTATCAACTCGAGCTTCCTTCAAACTTTGCAAATGTTCATGATGTCTTCCATGTCTCTCAGCTTCGAAAGTGCTTCAAGACTCCTGACCGCACCGTCAACTTCGAGGACATTGAGCTCCAAGAAGATCTCTCCTATCGTGAGCACCCAGTTGCTATTCTTGAAGAGACTGAACGCAAGACTCGCAACAAGTCAATCAAATTTCTCAAAGTTAAGTGGTCTCACCATTCCGACCGTGAAGCCACCTGGGAACGAGAGGATCACCTCCGTTCTGAGTACCCGGAGTTCTTTCAGTCCTAGATCTCGGGACGAGATCTTTTCGTAGTGGTGGAGTGTTGTAACGCCCCAGATATAATTTCCATATTTGTATCCAACTCTTGCCGTCTCCGGCGCTAAGTTATATTTATTTCTCGGGTTTGGGTCTTTGTCTCCGTGTGTTGTTTTTCTTTTTCGTGCATCTCTTATCATGTCTTCACGTGCATTGCATTTGCATACATGTTCATCTCATGCATTCGAGCATTTTCCCCGTTGTCCGTTTTGCATTCCAGCGCTTCGTTCTCCTCCGGTGGTCATTTCTAGTCTTCTTTCGTGTGTGGGGTTTAAACATTTCTGGATTGGACCGAGACTTGCCAAGCGGCCTTGGTTTACTACCGGTAGACCACCTGTCAAGTTTCGTATCATTTGGACTTCGTTTGATACTCCAACGGTTAACCGAGGGACCGAAAAGGCCTCGTGTGTGTTGCAGCCCAACACTCCCCAAATTTGGCCCAAAACCCACCAAACTCTGCTCCATGTCCTAGAGCGTTCGATCACGATCGTGTGGGCGAAAACCGCACCTCATTTGGACTCTCCTAGCTCCACTTATGCCTATAAATACCCCCCTCCATTGGGATCTCTTCTTCCCCGTCCGAAACCCTAAAAATCCCCGCGCCGAGCCGGACATGTCCGTCCCGGCCCGGACAACCGCCGCCGCCGCCCGCAGCCACTGAGGGCTCACCACGTGGCAGCCGCGCCTCCACCGCCGCCGCGGCCCGCCAGGCCCGGGGACGGCCCCCGCGAGCCCGCGCCCCCGCGCCTCCTCCTTTCCCCGAGCGCCGCCGCCTTCCGCGCCTCCGGCGACCGGCGCCGC
>NC_041390.1:273216940-273291492 GCF_002162155.2 Triticum dicoccoides | reverse complement strand
CGACCACCGGATCCGCCCCGGCGACCACCGGATCCGCCCCGGCCGGCCTCCTCCCGCGTCTCCGGCGGCCAAGTTCCGGCCAGCTACACTGTTCCCCGGCGTTCCTCGATCCGCGTGCCGATCTGATCTGGATCTGGTCTAGGTTGACCTCTCCCCGAAACCCTAATCTCCCAGATTTTTATGCATTCTTTGACTGTTTTGGGCATATGATATATCAAAATCTTCGTCTCGACATGTGCATCATTCCATTCCATTGCATCATTTGCATTTGAGTTCATCTTGATACCCAAAATGCTGTTAGAAGGAGGCTTCGTGAGTTAGATTGCAGATCCGTTAGTTCATCATGCACTTTTGTCATTTTTTCTATGTTTAATTCGTGCATGATATGCCTGTGCCCCTTTGGGATGAATTGTTAAGCATTTTGTGTTCTTTCCAGAGGTGCCACCCATGTATTTTTAGGATGTGTGTGTTGTCTTGTGCAAGCTTGCGAAGAGAGGTACCTGAGATTGCAGATTTCAGGGACTTAGTGATTTTCACTAAGTCTGGGATATTTTAGTTCATGATGCTATATGTCCAGCTTGTTTCCTAGCGATCCGTGCCTCTTTTAAGGATGGTTAGTGAGGGATTTTTTATATTTAAGTTATGCTCTATCCTTCCATGTCTTTGTTTGCATATGTGGAGTGCTCTAGGTTGACTCAATCGAGCTCAACTTTTGCTTCGTTGTTAATCTGGGCAGATCGTCAACTTGTTTGCGATTTTGCCGATGCTACCGTTAGTGTTCCATGCATGCTATGCCTTCGTTCTTGCCATGTGTAGCTAGCACATTGTGCCTTCTTTCTGGTCATATGCTTTCCTTGCCATGACTTGCACCGTAGTGAGTGCATCGAGCTTGTTTACATGCCTTCGTGAGTTATATTTCAGCGTGTCTCAGTTTTCACTAAGTCTGAAAACTGATTGTGTTCGAGCTATGTTCGTGAGCTCGGTAGAGTATTTTGTGAACCATTTTGGCCCCAGGTCACTTTGGGTGTTTTATTAAGCTTGTTGAGTAGCTCCATGCCATGTTCTTACTTGTCATGTTCAGGTTTTCTATCATGTTGTTTTGCTGCTCCGAAGAGAGCATCGTGATCTGAAATTTCAGACTAGTGTTAATTTCACTAAGTCTGGAATCTGTTTTGCATTTGCGTTTTAGCCATGCTTGTTTGAACCTCTTAATGGATGAATTTGCCTATGGCTCAGTGCTAGTGTTTTGTCAACCATCTTGTGTAATTCACTGCCATGTACTTTGTTTTCATGTTTGGTGGCTGTAGCATGTTCTTTTCGTTGCATTTAGATGCCTACTTGCTGTAAATCGCATACCGGTGTCATATCTTAAAACGCTTGCCATTTCCAAACCGTAGCTCCGATTCCAATGATCTTTATATCGTTTTCAAGCGATTTCATCCCCTCTATCCAGTGACACACTTGGTTTTCCAAGTTGATGCCAGGTTCATGCATTTCCTGTCATATCTTGCATTTTGCATCCCGCATCGCATCCCGCATAGCATATCGTCATTTCATCATATTGCTTGGTCTTGCCCGTGGTTGATTGTATCCTTGTTGCTTGTTTGTCTTGTGGGTAGGGCCGGGAGACGAGTTCGCTACCGAGGAGCCCGTTGAGTTTGCTTGTGAGGATCCAGTCAACTCTGACAACTGTGCAGGCAAGATGATCATACCCTCGAAATCACTACTATCTTTGCTATGCTAGTTTGCTCGCTCTTTTGCTTTGCCACTGCTACGATGCCTACCATTTGCTTGTCAGCCTCCCAATGGCCATGTTGAACCTCTAACCCACCATTGTCCTAGCAAACCGTTGATTGGCTATGTTATCGCTTTACTCAGCCCTTCTTATAGCGTTGTTAGCTGCAGGTGAAGATTGGAGTCGTTCCTTGTTGGAACATTTATCTACTTGTTGGGATATCATTATATTGCTATGTTATCTTAATGCATCTATATACTTGGTAAAGGGTGGAAGGCTCGGCCTCTCGCCTAGTGTTTTGTTCCACTCTTGCCGCCCTAGTTTCCGTCATATCGGTGTTATGTTCCCGGATTGTGCGTCCCTTACGCGGTTGGGCTATAATGGGAACCCCTTGATAGTTCGCCTTGATTAAAGCTTTTCCAGCAATGCCCAACATTGGTTTTACCATTTTCCACCTAGCCTCTTTTTCCCTTGGGTTTCCGGAGCCCGAGGGTCATCTTATTTTAACCCCCCCGGGCCAGTGCTCCTCTGAGTGTTGGTCCGAACCAGGCAGCCTGCGGGGCCACCTCGAGGAAACTTGAGGTTTGGTTTTACTCGTAGCTTGACCTATCCGAGCGTGCCCTGAGAAAGAGATATGTGCAGCTCCTATCGGGATTTGTCGGCACATTCGGGCGGTGTTGCTGGACTTGTTTTAACCTGTCGAATCATCTTGTTGTACCAAGATACCGAGTCTGATCGGTGTGTCTTGGGTGGAGGTCTATTCCTTCGTTGACCGTGAGAGCTTGTTATGGGCTAAGTTGGGACCCCCCTGCAGGGATTGATCTTTCGAAAGCCGTGCCCGCGGTTATGGGCAGATGGGAATTTGTTAATGTCCGGTTGTAGATAACTTTAACTTAACTTAATTAAAATGAATCAACCGTGTGTGTTACCGTGATGGCCCCTTCTCGGCGGAGTCCGGGAAGTGGACACGGTGTTGGAGTTATGCTTGCGCAAGATGTTCCTTTAGCTTCTCGCTCGTGCTTCGCCTTCTCTTCTCGCTCTCTTTTGCGTATAAGTTAGCCACCACATATGCTAGTCGCTTGCTGCAGCTCCACATATATTTTGCCTTATCCATTCCTATGAGCTTAAATAGTTTTGATCGCGTGGGTGTGAGATTGCTGAGTCCCTGTGGCTCACAGATACTATAACTCCAGATGCAGGTCCAGGTGTTTCTGCTCCAGTTGACGATTACGAGCTCAAGTGGGAGTTCGACGAGGACTCTCAGCGATACTACGTGTCTTTTCCGGATGATCAGTAGTGGTGCCTAGTTGGGGTTATCGATTCAGGACCTTGTCGCACGTTGGGTTCTTTTCTATTTTGGCGCCGTAGTCGGGCCATGAGTGTTTGTTTGATGGATGTTATTTATGTACTCTGATGTGACGTGGCGAGTGTAAGCCAACTATGTTATCTCCCCCTTTTATTATATATTACATGGGATGTTGTAATGATTGCCTGACTTGCGACATTGCTTTCAATGCGGTTATGCCTCTAAGTCGTGCCTCGACACGTGGGAGTTATAGCCGCATCGAGGGTGTTACATCCTTCTTCTATAAAATCCGAGTCAATAGACAAGCTTCATAATCAATTTGCTGACATCGGTTTGTCATAGTGAAATATTGTGAAGAATAACTCCTTTGACTTCAGCTCCCAATGCTTAAAAAAATATTGGCCTTTGAAATACTCATTTGATCTTCAGCCGGTTAAAGAATGTAGAACTTGCTGGTTTGAGAATGTAGAACTGTGCCGGTTTAAGACTTGAACTTGCTGGTTTATCATTGCCGGTTTACAAATATTTATGGCACCAAGTCATAATTGTAGTTAACTTGAAGCTTGAAAATATACCTCTTATATGCCTATCACTTGTAGCCCCCAAGTCTTAAGAAGGTAGCATAGCAACAGCTTAAGACTTGCTTCAATATGAATATCACAATCTTGAAGAAACCCAGGTTGTTCATCAATCACTAGTCAGAATTGAGATTTCTACATATGTAGCCCCCAAGTGCTGGGTTGTCATGCTTGTAGCAACCTGGGACATGTAATTGCTTGATGCTCATAAAAACTTCAACCAGTGTAGCCCCCAAGGGCCGGGCCATTATGCAATAATGAGCAGGGACTTTGTAAATATAATCTTGTAAACTTTGAACAGCAACGTGTAGCCCCCAAGGGCCGGCTCAGTAAGATAATATTGAGCTGGGACTTTGATATATTCTTCAATGAAAATACATCATATAATGTAACCCCCATCACGGGGCATGAATTCACGTCCACAAGGTTAAGAGCCTTGTGCTTTACCAACTGAGCAGTGGACCCTTCAATGTAATGGATAAAAAGCTTTGTACCTTAAATTGTTGATAGAGGCAATTGGTAGCCCCTAAGGGCCAGCTCATTACAATGTGATGCGTCGGGTCTTCGATAAGGTGAGCAAAAAATGACTTTGCATTAGCCCCCAAGTGTCATGGTGCATGATTGCGGTGACATGAGACTTGTGTATTTGATGTAATTTCAACTAAAATAATGTAGCCCCCAAGTGCCGGGTCGTAAGCCTACAGCAACTCGGGACTATTCCTTCAATTGTCAAATAAATCATATCTATTGATAATATGATAGCCATTGCGCTAAAGCGACTTTGAAAACCTTAGTCATGATATTGGTTATTGATAACCATAATAAACATCCAGCCATGTTGGCTATTTGAATAATATACCCAATGATTTATAAGCGCATAATCCCAATGGCGCAATCCAAATATATACTGGTGACTTATAGTCCAAAGCCAGGCCGGGTCAATAAACACCGGTGATTTGTAATTATGCTTTATTCAACCTGTTTCTGCATACAACAAGTTTAAAGTGTCCTGGCGGTTTACCGCCGGACGGGTCGTAATGCCCAACATATAACCCGGGTTTATAACCAAGGCTGCACTTAATAATAATCAAATATGAAATAGATCATACGTGTGACATTGAATCACATCGTTGGTTTACCAACTTTTTTTAGTAAGGGTGATAACTCAAATCTTGAGTATGATAACTCCCGTCATATTTTGCCGGTTTGTAATAAAACCGTGTCGGGTTGTAATAAACACCAGATAATCATCTTGGCAACTTATAGTCAATGCTAGACCGGGCTAAGAAAACTCCGGTTTATAATTGAGTTTGTACTAACAACTCATAGTTGAAAGCTTGTGCCGGGTTAAGAAACACCGGACTGATGAAATGACTTATAGTCTGGCCGGGTCAATGGACGCCAGTTTACCTTAAAACCTTATCAAAGGAGAAGAAACTTTGACAAAAAGCAAATGAAAAAACTTGTAGTCGAGGCTTTTCAAGGGCTGCCAGGCCCAAACTTGAGGATTTTCGTGGGCTGCCAGGCCACTGAGTTAAACCATTTGACAAAGCCTTTGAAGATGGGCCTCCAACTAACCAATCGTCGTTTTAACTTTGAGAAGTTAAGGGTCTGTATAAGAGTAACTTGTCAAACGTTCGGCGGGTCATGCCAGGATTACCTGGATAGGAGTGGCTTACTTGACGAAGGCAGGTTAACCCGGGGTTTTAGGTGAATACACCAGGCTTCCAAGCCATGGGTCGATACCCAATTACAAGGGTCCTTTCAAACTCTTTGTTATTTTACACAAAGAGCCCCCAAGTAACTTTGTGAGCTGTGCTCAATGGGTGCCTATGTTTGAGTTGTGTGTAGCAACAAGACTCTCTTTGGCCCCTTGGGTGTGAAGCTCCCAATCTTTGATGTGGCGTGATAGCCGGATTAATGGACAGGACTCTGCTTTGCAAGCAGAAGCCCCCATGTGATATATTTCTGAGTTGTGCTCGCCGGGTGCCTATGTTTGAGTTGTGGTGTGCAACAAACTCTCTTTGGCCCCTGATGATAATATTGTCTTGATAGCCGCATCAAGAGGGTAGTAACACCATGTTCTCTTTGTTGAATACACCTATGTTTGAACAGGAAGCCCCCAAGTAATCATATGAAGATGAGCCCATAAGGCAGGACACCCATGTTTGAACCGCGCGTCAGGGCAGCAGGTCCTCTTGGGCAACCTTTAACTTTTTGCAAGAGATAAATTCTTCTTGAACCGGTATTTTGAACTGGCTATCGAGAGCTTCAAAGCTTTGTGGAAGATAACTTTCCCTTAAACCGGATATTAAACCGGAATCCTTCTTTTTAAGTCGGAAATTTTCTGACGGCCTTTAAATTTGCACCAATATGGCGGTTTAGGGTCCTGCATTAGACAACTTTGCTAGCCGGAGTAATTGCTCTGTTAAAGAAGGCAATATGTAATATAAAATATACTGGATGGATTTCACCTGATATATCATGCCAGGGGTTATCCACCGTGGAGTTGATGATCACCACAGTGAAGCTGAAATCAATCACGCCGAGTCGGCTGTAGGAGCAGGCAGATGATCCGGTCATGGCGTTGTAAGCCCGTGCGAACGAGCAAGTTGCCCTCCGTATTGTAAGCCAGCACGGATGCGTGAACCGGCCGTCTGTTCATCAGGTAATGTGACACGTAGGAGAACGCCGTTGTAGAACGTTGCCAGTGCGTGTTCGATACCCACAGTATAACAATAATTTTGCCTGTATATAAAACACCAATAGGGCAGTGTAACGGTGCTCAGAGGAAAAATATACTGATAAAATATATAGGAGGGATAACACCTGATTTTGTTTTTGTCGGACAAACGTAGATGCCGGTGCCATGTAATACTGAATAGTATATACACATTGAGCTCCGCTGATGCGATGTAGCATGACATCCATGTGCCCCTCCTTTTTTTTACATGGATACTGTAATCAAAAACATATCAGATGTCTAATGCGACCCTTGTACCATATCCCATGCTCTTTTATACGATGTCAAACCGGCGCAACACTTGTACTTGTGGCCATTACGCTACTAACACACGGGCCTGATGACGGTCCTTTGACTTTTCTAGCATCCAACAACAGAGCCTGTTTCTTGTTACTGGAAGAACCTGCGGGCACGCAGCATAGTTGAATCTTGAGGGAACAAAGCCGCGGTGTTTTACAGTGTGATGGTGATCTAGCGCCTGTTCAACGCAGAGGCCAAAACGGCAAGACGTGGCGTTTCGACGAGGACGGCCAGGAATGAAATCCATTGCGGTGACTCCGTGAGGTGGCCAGTGAAGGCGGGTCAAGGCGAGGCCACGAGGGCGGTTTGACTCGGAGCAGGCGAACTGGCTGGCGGCCAAGCCATGCGTGGATGGAAGCGGCGATTCGAGGTGGTGGAAGTGGCGACTCGTCCATAGTGGAGACCCGGCGGCTCGGTAGCGCTGGTCTGACGCCACTGCAGCTGAGGAGGTGAAACAACAGCGATTGCAGGCTCACGGCAGCCGAGGCGAGTAAAAGGAGCAGGGCCGGCTCTCAGGGTGACTGAACGGAGACGAGCAAAAGGGTCGTTCGGTGGCCGGCTTGGAGTAGAACGGCAGAGGCCCCCGGCGAAGCGGATTAAGGTCGAGTGGCCCAAGGAGGCGCTGCGGTAGGGCCGAGACGGATCATTACATAGCTTAGCAACCCAGAGGTACGGCTTGTGGCGCGGTTGGAGGAAAAAGGGCAGGTGACGACAAGGCGGTTCCGGCGGCTCAAGGAACAAAATCGAGGACGGAGTTCGAGTCCGGGTTGTAGTTAATCCGGCGGCTTTAACCCTACGCGTCCACGCTGTAGTATTCTGTTATCTTCACCAGTAGTAGTCAGATGGATCTCTCTATTGAGCAAACAGGTGACAGATGCAGCAACTCGAGCCCGAGGTAGAGACGGCTGAACGAGGCCAGAGGAAGAATGCACGACGGCTGCGGAGTGCAGCTACTGACCCGGCGCTAGAAGCGACCTGATAACGCGGCTACTTAAGGGCGGTTTGGAGCAGAAGCGGCAATCCTGGAGGCAGCAGCCGACTTAATGGTGCCTGACCTTGGAAGCTTTGAAGGAAACAACAGCAGAGCGCAGAACGTAGGCTCGAGGCCACGCTAGAGACAGCCGCGAGGACGGACCGGCTTGAAGCATGGTGGCGCTGGTGCAGCCACTGAGGCGTGGTGACTCGCCAACGGCAGCGGCTCGGAGCAGCGTGGTAAGGTGGTTTAAACATGGCTGTAATCAGCAGCAACGGTGGTTTGGCGGTTGGCGACAGAGGAAGCAAACCGGCGAGGCGAGTCACAAGCGAAGCCACAGCGAGGGCTGCTCAAGGCCGCCGGCCGGCGAGGAGCGTTGAACCGGCGCCGGGTTGGAGAGGCGCGGCTGCGGGTCAGTAATGGCAACCCGGAGTACGCGAGGCACAGTAGCGACTCGGACGAGAGGCAGAGACCGGCGGTAACTCGGCTCGCCGGCTTGACATAGCCCGATGCCTTGGTAATGAGCTGGCTGGGACTTGGTAATGGAGTCCGTAGCAAAATCGAGTCTATAGGGGTGACTCGACGAAATCGTGGTGGCAATCCGGATTCGATTAGACGGATTCCGTGGCGATTCAGCATGGGCAGCGGCAGGTCAAAAACAGTTGCGGCGGCAGCCCATGGTGTGGCGAAGTGGCGAGACGAGCCGGTGGCAGTCGGAGCCGATTCAAGGCGAGGCCAGCTTGGCGTGAGGTCGGTGGAGGATTGAAAGGGGGCTTCGAAGGCAGAGGAGCGCCGGCGGCTTCACTGTAGAGGTGACAGTAATAGCGGCGCGTCAGAGGCTAAACCGGGGCCGGCGGCTCGTGAACTAAACCGGTAGAGGGCAGTGTTAGAAGTGGATACTTTTGTCAAGTGTAGAAAAACTGCAGGCGGCTCGTCAGCGGCGGATTGACGACAGGGCCGTGAAGGCAGAGGAGCACCAGCGGCTTTTATTATCGAGGTGACAGCCAGGACTAGTGGCGGTTTTGAGGAACGCCAGCTCGACGGGCCGTGGCTGAGCAACCGGATTAAAGGCACGGGCGACTCGGACGAAAGCAAAGTCTATGTCCATGTCCTAGTTCTTCTCTGAGTCATAATTGCTTTGACTGATTTTAGATTCTTTCTATCTCACGTGGCATGTGAACCTCAGACTGTTTGATGCCCAAACATGACCGCAAAAGTGTCTGTGGATTCCCATCTGTCTCGGCGACTCGTACTGAATGCAACGGAAATTTTAACCATGCTGGTTTTGGCAAGTTATTATCCAGATTGGATGCACCGGCAAAACAGGCAACAACTGAAAATCAATCGCTAACTCCAAAATTAACCTTGATTCTTGATCATAAAACGATGAATTTGATAGCTCTGTCCAAGGTTGTTCCCCACTGGGTTGTCCTCCACGGTCACTCCGCGCCGTTTTTTCTATATCTGATCAATCGCGAGCTCTTCGATCCCTATAGAAAGATCCCATAAGCCCTGCAAGAACTCAACACCGCCGTGCGCAGGCCCCACGGTGGGCACCAACTGTCGTGGAATTGCCACGTCAGATGTCCTTACTGTGAGGACTTAGTCGCGAGGCCAATGCATCTACGTGGTAGCTTGAGAGGGGTTGAGTGGAATCGAGAGACGCAACACAAGACAAGGGTTTAGACAGCTTCGGGCCCCGGGAAACATCATCCGGTAACAACCCTACATGCTGTTTGAGGCTAGATCTCATTATCATCACGAGGGATTCGCCGTAAACCGGCTCTCCTCTAGTTGTGTCTAGCCCTAGAGATTTTTTCTTCCCTTTCTCCCTTTGAGGAGCCCTGCCCCTCCTTATATACGTTGAAGGGGCGGGTTACATGTGGAGTCCAACTCGTACTTTAATTTAAAGTATTTTGACTTCCCTTCCTGGGATTCTTAACGTTTGCCGGTTTAAGATTGTTCTGCCAGTTTAACATTGTCTGCCGGTTTAACATTGTCTGCCAGTTTAACATTGTCTGTCGGTTTAACAATGTCTGCCAGTTTAACACCAGTCGGTTTACCGTCTGTCTTAGCCATCTGTCTTGACTCTCTGTCTTAACTCTCCACCGGTTTACCATCCGCCGGTTTACTAAGTCCCAGCCGGTTTACAACTCCAGCCGGGTCATACCGCAGGGTATATCGCCGACAAGTGGTTAATGACCACTTTGCCACTATGGTGACCCCTTAATCTATAAAAGGAGGCCCATGGCACTCGTAGGAGGGGTTAGAAGGTTGGAAAGTTGACAAACCCAATCCACCATAAGCGCGTAGTCACTGCGGCCCTGAGGCAAACCATGCCGGGCGAGGTGTACTACGCACCACCGCATTCATTCCACCATCAATCCATTAAAGCAGGAGTAGGGTCTTACGCCTCACGGCGGCCCGAACCTGGGTAAATCGCTTGTGTGCTCTCCGACGCGTTGCCGTACGCAGGTCTCCTCTCTGTGAAACGCACCGTCCCCTGCCAAACCAACAAGGGGCCACCCGGTCCCATAGGTGGTTGCGGAAATCCCATGACATTTTTGGCGCGCCAGGTAGGGGGAGTGCTGGCGCGAACCTGAAAGTGTACGCCGCGCGTCATCTCCGTCGCCATCTTCATCCGCGAACGCGGCATCGACCATGGCGCCCAAGAAGAAATCAAGCACCTCAGCCCATCCATCCACCTCGAAGGCTCGAACGCCCGGGGCCTCTCACGCCGCAGGGGACATGGGAGCGCGCGAGGACGTGGACGCTACTAGGGACGTGGTTGGAGCAGGTGGTGCCATTACAACCTCCCCCTGCGGCCGACACGGGGGCAGGAGCTACCGGAGGAGAACAACATCAACAACGTCTCAACGGTTAAGCTAGGCAAGGTCCAGGCGAGGGGGTCACTCCGTCCGTGCCCCCTCCTCTCGCCGACGAGCACAGCCGCAGCAACGGCTGTCGATGTCAAAACCAACAGATCTCAGGTAGGGGGTCCTGAACTGTGCATCTAAGGATCAATGGTAACAGGGGACAAGGGACATGAGTTTACCCAGGTTCGGGCCCTCTTGAGGAAGGTAATACCCTACGTCTTGCTTGATTGACTTTGATGAGTATAGGGGTTACAAGAGTTGATCAACCACAAGATCATAATGGCTAAACCCTAATTGTCTACCATGTATGATTATGATTGTGATCTAGCCTCTAAGGACTAAACCCTCTGGTTTATATAGACATCGGAGGGGCTAGGGTTGTATATAGTCGGTTTACAGAGAAAGGAATATCCATATCCGCATGCTAAGCTTGCCTTACACACCAAGGAGAGTCCCATCCGGACACGAGGAAAGGCATTCTCTCTTCTATCTTCATGGCCCATCTGTCCGGCCCACATCACATAGCCCGGACACCAAAGGACCTCATAATCTAGGACTCACTCAGTAGCCCCTGAACCAGTCTTCAATGACGATGTGTTCGGCGCGCAGCTTGTGTTCGACATTGCAAGGCGGGTTCCTCGTCCGAATTCTCCAAAGAAGTTGATCGTTAGTACTATATCCGGCTCTGTACAATAGTCATACCTCCGCATTAAAATATAGATAAGTTCTGTCCTCCAAAGATTTCACTGGTGAGACGTTACGTGCGGCCATTTTATTATTTCGAACCGTTTTTCGGCCTCCTGTTTCGCGTTTCAAGACGCGACCACTAATGACACATCTTTTCAAAGCAGAGATTGTGCCCCCTTATTACGGGATTCTTATCAATACAGGTATGGGAAACCCAACTGTGCCATCTCGCATGACCCCTTGGAAATAGGCGAGCTTTAATGCTCCTGGGGGATGCATTGTATTCACTGTCTTTATAAGGAGATAAGATTCCCCCTTTTTACCCCACGCCTTCCCCTTCCTCAGTCCGTCCGCCCTCACACTCCAGCGATCAAGCTTCGATCCACTCTGTTCCCAGAAAGTACTCCAGCCATGTCCGAATCCGGAGCGCAGGGCAAGTGGATGGCCTCCTCCGTCACAGAGGCAAACATCAAGGAACTTCGGGAAGCGGGGTATCTGCCAAAGAGATCACCCACTGACTCCCGGCCAAAAAATAGGTCATCCCCACTCCAAAGCCCGGCGAGTGGGTAGTGTTCATCCCCCATTTTCTTCACGGACTTGGGTTTCCCCTTCATCCTTTCGTCCGCGGCCTCATGTTTTACTATGGGCTAGATTTGCATGATCTAGCCCCAAATTCCTTCCTCAACATTTTGGCGTTTATTGTCGTATGTGAGGCATTCCTATGCATGTACCCCCACTTTGGCCTATGGCTCAAGGTTTTCAATGTGAAACCGAAAGTGGTGGACGGCCAGCACGCGGATTGTGGTGGCGCTATGGTGAGCAAACTGCCTAACGTCACTTGGCCCAAGGGCACCTTCATGGAGACCGTGAAGGGATGGCAGCAGGGGTGGTTCTATGTCACAGAGCCCCGCGACTCCACATGGGCTGCTCCCACGGAGTTCAAGTCCGGGCCACCAATGCGGCTGACATCCTGGCTCAAGAAGGGCCTGGACTGGGCGTCGACTGATGAGGTAACGATGCTGGAGAAGTGCATCAAGAGCATGGTAGATAAAAATACCAGCCTCGCTAGCGTGATACAAGTGATGCTCTTCTGCCGGATACTCCCCTATCAGGCGCGTCAAGAGCCCATGTGGGAGTTCAACCCGGCCGGTCCTTGGACCCTACAGCGGTTCTTCGGCACGAAGGACGAAGAGATGTGGAAGCTGATTTTCAAGAACCAGAAGTCATGGCCGAAGACAACTGAAGACCTTGGCTACGACAGCACCCACGCTGTGACCGCCATAAGTTCTTTGGTAACATTACTTTGCGAGCCCAAGGAGCACACTGAACTCTCCACTTTCCTTTGCAGGGCTGGACCGAGAAAGCGGAACGGACTCACTGTCCGGCTCCGTTGCCCGAGGACAAAGATCTTCCTCTGTTGACGAGGATGCTAGTCCCGGTGCCATACCAAGCGCCAGAAAAGAAGGCCAAGGAGAAGGGCAAGGAGGCCAAGAGCGGCCTCCGTCATAAGGGTGCCTCAGACGTAGTGCTAGAGGACACCGGAACCCTCTCCTCCCATGATGAAGAGGAAGAGGAGGAGAGAGAGCAACTACGGCCCCCCAAGGGGGAGAAGAAGAAAAGGGCAGCCTCCGTCGATCTAGAGGCGGAGGCGTCCAAGAAAGGGAGGATGTCCCTTACGGATGACTCCGACACGGACGCCGGTGAGTTGCGCCCCAGGCCGAAGCCCCTGACTGGATCGTAAGTACTCAAAGGTATATATGTCCGGCTTTTCTGGCTTATAGTTGTAATATATTTAAATTGTATGCTGCAGTCTGGTTAAGGTCCTTCCCCAGCTATCCTCCTCTTCCGGGAATTTGTTGGGTCCGAACATGATGGAGAGCGATTCACCTCCACCAGCTTCCTCCCCCCTCCAGCGGACAACACCGAGGTGTCGTTCCAAAGGACCCTTCCAGAATAGGGAGAGGTGCCGGAGGCTGCCAACATGGGGGAGCCGATCCCCATGGAGACTGGAGATGGGGGCAATGTCCAGTTTGGCCCCCAGCCAAATGTCATTCCGGAAACCCACACGGTTCCAGAGACAGAGGAGCAACCCTCTTCGCGAGAAGGGGGTGCGCCTACAACACCGGCGTCCTCTGTCAATTCGGAGGTGCCAGACACTATGGTGAGAGCGCTTCAGAACGCCACCATTGTGGAAGAACATCGTACCCTTATGGGTATGCTGGTTGAAAAGGTTCAGTCCGCAAAAAGCAGACTGAGCGAAGCCAACACTAGCCTTTTAAAAGGCTTTGAGGTATGTGCTTTACAGTATCTTTTAACTGTATAAAAAGAATGCTTGTGTATAGATAGTAGCCCCTGAGACTCTATTCGGTGTACGGAAAGAAAACCGAACAGAGGATCTAATAACTCATGCAGGAGACTAACACACATATCTATTTGAACAAGCAAGCTATGAAGCCGGCGTCAGCTACTCATGCCGCCGAAGCATCTGAGCTAAGGCGGAAGATAGAAGAAAACCAAGGTATGTAATGCCGAAGCATGTCTTGAAACAATGCCAGCAATGATGTAGTATCTGAATGAGTTTCATAATTTATGTTTTGCAGCTGACACGTCTGCGGTCGAGGCCCTCAAGAGTGCGCTAGCCGAGGCCAAGAAGGAGGTGGAGGAGGAATGAGCCTCCCGCCTTAAACATGAATCGCGGGTGGAGGAAGTCCAGCAAGAGCTCAAGGATGCCATATGCAAATGTGAATCCTTAGAGTGAAAGAGTTCGGAGCAGAACTCCGAACTTGCTAAGGCATGCTAAAGTGCATAGGAAGCCCGGGCTCAAGCCCAAAGCGCTGTCTGGGAGATCCAGGAGGCAAGCCAAATTGCAGCGGGTAAGGCCTTTAACCTGCAGAGCAAATTTGTGAAGAAAAGGTACATCTTTCTAACCCGGATTTGGAGTTCTCCAGGAGTGTTTGCGGACCTATCCGGAGTGTCGCTGATGCCGCGGAGTTCTTCTGGGCCGAAGAGGGGAGCTCAACGGAGAAGCTGTTTTGGTCGCAATACGTTGCACCAGAGCATCCCGTGCCCCTTAGCGATCAGCTGAAGCAATGGACCGAACTGCACAGGGTGGCTAAATTGGCCATGAGGGACTTGATAATCCGTCTTTGGCCCGCCGAACCCATGCCTAGTAGCTACTTCGGTCTCGTCAAGCGGCTGGTCAGCGCCTTCCCTCGGCTTGATGCCGTGAAGCGGCCGGCCTGCATTGAAGGTGCGCGGATCGCCTTCGCCCGCGTCAAGGTGAAATGGGAGAAGATGGACGCCGCCAAGCTTGCGACCGAGGGACCGCCCGCTGGGAAAGAGCATCGCACGCCGGAGCGGTACTTTGATGATGCCCTAAAAGGATCCCGCATTGTAGAGGGACAATGTTCGAAGGACATCATATTTGAATGAATGTAATTATGTTGTCTACTCCTGTATCATGAGACAAGGCTTATGTATGATATATTGCTTATACAAAATATCTCCTCATGTGCAGCCGCTTATGATATCTGAGAGTTGGCCAGTCGTCAGCTTCGTCCCCCACGTAGGTAGTACGGGGGTGTTCGGGATAACACTTAAAACACACTTGACCCATCGTACTGGTCCGTGAAGGAGGTGTTAGTGTGGCGAACCAGGCAGTCGGACTATATGGCTTTATCGCCCTCACTTAGCCATAGGAGTTTTATAATGGGAGAGCGGGCACAGCCCCTAGTATAATTCGATTATTCGAACTCAAGTGCTGTGAATGCCTGGCCGGGTGGAGGCCGGCCTATCGCATAATGCGGAAAAAATCACTAAAGATCTATACTTAGTCACGGAATAGCTAACTAGCTCTCGCCGCATCATGACAGTCAGTTTTCGGCTTTCTCTACTAAGGTGTTTGTCTCAGTGAACCAGAATCACAATCGTAGTAGTTCTCCCTTTACTACCCTAGCCGATCAGACGGAACATAAGGTAGCAAGCACAGGAGCCGGGCAACCCAACTATTGACCAAAGACATGATTCGGAGCCAATGCATATAATGCTATATTCGGGACGCCGAATTGCACTATTAAAGTGTTCGGACTTTTGAATATTTAAAAGATGTACATGACTTAATAAAGCCCCGGGCGATATAGGTCATACCAAGGTGTACATGACAACCGGACAAAAACAGGGAAACATATGTTGAGAGATACGCCAACGCCACATATGTTTGGGCAAAAAACTATTTCCATAGTAGTTTGATTGATACGTCAAAACATATTGATACAAATAGTGTAATAAGCAACAAGGCCATTATACATGCCAAACACAAGGGGACGCCGTGCGTGCGTCCTAAACACGGACGGGGTGATATTTAAGGATCCTTTAGTTATTCTGGTACGGGTCTATGCTTCTTTTCTACTTGGTATATTGTCCTTCGAGAGGAACATCCACTGGTGTTTTCATAATAGGCCACGAAAAGAGGCTTTGATACCGTTGAAAGGGTGATGTGGTTTTGAGGGAACCTGAAAGAAAAATAAAAAATAAGAAAGAAAAAGGAAGAGGAATGTGAGTTTCCTGGTAAGGTCTGGCCGTATTGCATGCACTATCCTTATTGTGCCTCCATCCTTTCCCATGGTATTTTTAGTGCGTAATTATGTAGGCGTGGCACATATGCCAAAATTTGGTAGGGGATGAGATGGAGGCCGGATTGCTAATCGAGCTCCTAACGAGCTGGACTGTCGTACAATGCGGTAGTCCGGACTCGTTTGACAATATCTAAGGACTTGACCGCCGATGTAATAGTTGGCTTAATGATGCCACCCTGTACTTCTACTGCCAGGGTTGCGGTGTGCTCCTTAGTGCGGAGGGAGCATTCCATGTTTCCATTCACTATTATAACACCGCGTGGTCCGGGCATCTTGATCTTGAGATAGGCGTAGTGCGGCACTGCATTAAAACGAGTGAACACGGTTCGTCCGAGCAGTGTGCGGTAGCCATTGTGGAAGTTGTCTGGTGAGCCAAAGACCACTTCCAATGTGATTGAGCCCGTGCAACGGGCCTCTACACCGGGTATGACTCCATTAAAGGTAGTTTTAGTAGGCTTGATTCTTGAGGGATCAATACCCATCTTGCAGATTGTGTCCTGATAGAGCAGGTTAAGGCTGCTGCCGCCATCCATGAGGACTCGCATAAGGTGGAATCCATCGATGATTGGATCGAGGACTAATGCGGCCGAACCTCCGTGATGGATACTGGTCGGATGGTCCCTGCGATCGAAGGTGATCGGATAGGCCGACCATGGGTTGAATTTTGGGGCGACTGGCTCTATCGCGTCGACGTCCCTTAGCGTGTGCTTGCGCTCCCTCTTAGGGATATGGGTGACGTATATCATGTTCAACGTTTTGACTTCGGGGGGAAATTTCTTCTAACCCCCTGTTTTCGGTGTCCGAGGTTCCTCATTGTCATCCTCACTGGGCGACCCTTTCTCCTTATGTTCGACATTTAACTTGCTGGCCTTTTTGAAGACCCAACATCTTCTCTTGGTATGGTTGGCAAGCTTAGCAGGAGTGCCGTGGATCTGGCAGGGTCGATCGAGTATTCAATCCATGCTTGTTGAACTATCTTTGTTTCATTTGAATGGCTTCTTTCGTTGACCCGATTTGTAGCCACTGAATCCGGCATTGACTGTCGTATTCTGTGTATCATCATTGTTGCTCCGATGCTTATGTTTGTTGCGTCGGGGACTTCCGTTGTCGTTTCGGGCTTCGGAAGTGTCGGGGTCGCTGGTACTGTTACCGCTACGGGCTAGCCAGCTATCCTCGCCCATGCAGAAACGGGTCATTAGTGCTATAAGGGCTGCCATGGACTTCAGGTTTTCTTGGTCGAGGTGTCGGGCGAGCCATTCGTCGCGGATGTTGTGTTTGAAAGCAGCTAAGGCTTTGGCGTCCGGACAGTCGATAATCTGGTCCTTTTTAATTAGGAACCTGATCAAGAATTTCCTGGCCGACTCTCCGGGCTGTTGGACTATATGACTGAGATCATCAGCATCCGGAGGCTGGACATAAGTGCCTTGGAAGTTGTCTCTAAAGGCATCTTCCAAGTCTACGCAGCTTCCAATAGAGTTTTTTGGGAGGATGTTTAACCAGTGCCTAGCTGGCCCCTTGATGAGGACATCAATACCATTGTTACACCCACAGCCCCTACTGCTACATATACGGGACCAATTACTAGAGCTCGCGCACGCCAATTAAATTATCAGGTACTTTCGTTTCTTGGTAATGATTCTAATGTTCATGAGAATATGATGCTGCCTAAATTGGATACATTTGTTTTGCTTACAAATGAAGGGCCTAGCTTGGAGAAGGATGAACATTGGAGCAAGAACAAGCATGGAGATGATGCCATGCGCAAGGGGAACAAGAACGGAGTTACAAGTGATGATTTCAGGACTTTGAAGCCACCATAATGGGTGCATGAAGCCATGGACGAAATATACAAGATGCCACTTCATAAATTTCATCCCGAGGCTATTATAGGTGTTGCGTCACCTTTTTATTGGGCCAGGCCCATGTAATTTCGAAATACATAAGTATAGGCTATTTTTAGAGTCCGTATGTGTGGGGAAACAAGAGATAGGGTTGATTTCGGACCCCTCCACCAAGGGCCACGAAATTCCCCCTCTCTTCCTCCATATATACAGCCCTTAGGGCACCGTTTAGACTTTAGGTTTTGTTTAGATTAAAAGTTCGCCATAGCTGCAACTTCGCGTACTTCGTTTGTGTTCAACGACCAGACAAAGGCGTCACAGAGCCCCACCTTGATCAATAAAGATTTCATCTTATATTCGCAATATCCAGATTGCAATCTTAGTTTCTTGCTTGTTCTTCGTTTGCTCGCAGGAAACAGACCCTCGTGGTCAGGTTGATCGTGCTCCGGCGTGGTCAATAACCTCTCGGAGTTGGTTTAGCGATTGCTAAGGCGCGACGTCCTCGCACGTTCGTAGTCGGATCGTCAAAGTCGACTTCCACCAAAGCGATATCCATCATCTCATCGAAAGACGGGACACCTTTGCCTCTATCACCCCTTAAGTTTTAGGGGAAGGTATTTGATGGCGTGTAGATCATCACCGCGAGCCATGTGAATGTGGAGAAGAAAATCTTCAATCCACACTGTAACACCCCGGATGTAATTGACCTTATATGGATTCCAACTGTTGCCGTTTCCGGCACTAAGTTATATTATGTCATCATGTGTGTTTTGTGTTTTGTGTTTGTCATCCATCTCTTATCATGTCATCATGTGCATTGCATTTGCATACATGTTCGTCTCATGCATCCGAGCATTTTCCCCGTTGTCCGTTTTGCATTCCGGCGCTCCTATGTCCTCCTGTTGTCCTTTCTACCTCTTTTCGTGTGTGGGTGTTAAACATTTCTGGATTGGACCGAGACTTGCCATGCGGCCTTGGTTTTCTACCGGTAGACCGCCTGTCAAGTTTCATACCATTTGGAATTCGTTTGATACTCCAACAGTTAACCGAGGGACCGAAAAGGCCTCGTAAGTCTTGCAGCCCAACACCCTTCCAAATTGGCCCAAAACCCACCTAAACCTCTCCCATCTTCTAGAGCGTTCGATCACGATCGCGTGGCCGCAAACCGCACCTCATTTGGAGCTTCCTAGCTCCCTCTACCTATAAACTAGCCCCTGCCCCGGAATCGCGGATCTCTTCCTCCTCTAACCCTAAAAATTCGCCTCCGCCGCCACCGGACAAATCGCCGCCGACCAGTCTAGCTCCGGCCGCCGCCCGCCATCGCTGGCGACGACGCCGACCTCGCCGGACGCCACCGCAGCACCCCACGCCCGCCGTCCTCCTCTGCGAGCCGGCGCCGCCCGAGCCCGACTCCGACGCGCCGTCCCCGGCCTCTCCTCGCTCGGCTTCGGCGGTCCCCAAGCCCAATTCCGGCGAGTTCGTCGACTCTGGCCGGCCATCTCCGATTTCCGTGCAGCTACAGTACCACCCGCCGATCGGCTCTGGATCTGGATCATCTCACGGTTGACCTTTTCTTCCCGAAACCATAGGTTTTTTGCATGCTTTGACATGCCATAACTTCCTCATCGTAGCTCCGATTCATGCGTGTAGCATATCAAAATGTTCGCCTCGACGAGTACATCATTTCATCTCATTGCATCATTTTCATTTCAGCTCATCTTGATGCCCGAAATGCTATTGGAAGAGGGCTATGTGATTATTATGTCAGATCTGTTTCAGCAAATGGCATTTTGTCATTTTTGCCATGATTAATATGTGCATGCTATGATCCTGAGCTCTACATGTGTTTTGTAGAATGCCATTCCATCTTTACAGGGGTGTATGCCATGTATTTTTGTGATCTTTGTGGTGACTATCACAAGCATGCAAAGTAGCTTACTCATTGATGCTGATTTCAGGGACTTAGAATTTCACAAAGTCCTTGTCCTGCTGTAATTTTTATGCCATATGTTCATGTTGTTTTCTAGGGTTCCGTGCCTCTTTTGAGGATGATCAGTAAGGATGTTTTGTTAATATTGTGGTGCTCTATCCATCCATGTATTTGTTTGCAATTATGGAGCACCCTAGCTTGAGTCAATGGAGCTCTACTTTTGCTATAAAATGTTCCTGGCAGATTGTTAACATGTTTAGCGATTTTTCCGGGGTTGTTACTATTGATCCGTGCATGCTATGATGTTGTTCTTTCCATGTCTAGCTTTTATGCCATGTATTATTGATGGGTGTAAGCTTAGTTTGTCATGAAATGCCTCTTAGTGAGTGCATTGAGCTTGTAAACATGTCTACTTGTTAATCTGTTTTGCATGCTCCAGTTTTTCACTAAGTCTGAATTTGTTTATGTTTTTGCTATGTTCACATGCTTGCAATTGTATTTTATGATCCCTTTTGGCTCAAGGTCACTAAGGGACTTTTGTTATATGCTTAGAGTAGCTTCATGCCATGCCTTGATTTTCCATGATATGTTCCTGCAGAATGTAGTTTTCATGCTCTAAATATTGCTTCTTGATGATAAATTCCTGACTTGTGTTAATTTCACTAAGTCTGAAACCTGTTATCATTTGCACTTTTGCCATGCTTGTTTGAACCTGTTAATGGATGAATTAGCCGTAGCTCAGTGTTCATCTTTTGTCAAGCATCATGAGTGGATCATTTCCATGTATTGTTTTGCCATGTTTGAGTGCTGTAGCATATTTATCTTGGTGCATTTAGATGGTCACTTGCTGATTATCGTAGACCGGTGCCATATTTGTTTTGCTTGCCATTTCCAAACCGTGCATCCGATTCCGGTGATCTTTATATCAATTTCAACCGAAATCACCGCACTTTTCCAGTGGAACTCTTGGATGTCCAAGTTGAGTCCAGGTTCAATCATTTCTTTGCAAATCTTGCATATGCATCACATATCGCATCCTGCATATCATACCATGTTTGCATCATGTTGCTTGAGCATTGGACGTGGTTGATTTTGTCCGTTTTGCTTGTTGTTGTTGCTTGGGTAGAGCCGGGAGACGAGTTCATGAATGAGGATCCCGTTGAGTTCGCTTACGAGGATCAAGTCAACTTTGAGAATTTTGCAGGCAAGATGACCATACCCTCGAAATCACTTCTATCTTTGCTTGCTAGATGCTCGCTCTTTTGCTATGCGTATGCTATGATACCTACCACTTGCTTATCATGCCTCCAAAAATGCCATGTCAAACCTCTAACCCACCATGTCCTAGCAAACCGTTGTTTGGCTATGTTACCGCTTTGCTCAGCCCCTCTTACAGCGTTGCTAGTTGCAGGTGAAGATTTGGAGATCGTTCTTTGTTGGAACTTGTTTATTGTTGGGATATCACCATATTATCGTGTTTGTCTTAATGCACCTATATACTTGGTAAAGGGTGGAAGGCTCAGCCTAATGCCTAGTGTTTTGTTCCACTCTTGCCTCCCTAGTTTCCGTCATATCGGTGTTATGTTCTTGGATTTTGCGTTCCTTACACGGTTGGGTTATAATGGGAACCCCTTGATAGTTCGCCTTGAATAAAACTCCTCCAGCAATGCCCAACCTTGGTTTTACCATTCGCCACCTAGCCTCTTTTTCCCTTGGGTTTCCGGAGCCCAAGGATCATCTTTATTTTAACCCCCCTGGGCCAGTGCTCCTCTGAGTGTTGGTTCGGCTGAGCTTCCTGCGGGGCCACCTCGGGGAAACTTGAGGGTTGGTTTTACTCATAGCTAGTCTCATCTGAGTGTGCCCTGAGAACGAGATATGTGCAGCTCCTATCGGGATTTGTCGGCACATTCGGGCGGTGTTGCTGGACTTGTTTTACCATTGTCGAGGATGTCTTGTAACCAGGATGCCGAGTCTGATCGGATTGTCTTGGGAGAAGGAATATTCTTCGTTGACCATGAGAGCTTGTGATGGGCTAAGTCGGGACTCCCCTGTAGGGATTTGAACTTTCGAAAGCCATGCCTGCGGTTATGGGCAGATGGGAATTTGCTAATGTCCGGTTGTAGATAACATGAAACTTAACTTAATTAAAATGCACCAACTGCGTGTGTAACCGTGATGGTCTCTTCTTGGCGGAGTCCGGGAAGTGAACAAAGTGTTGGAGTAATGCTTGACGTAGGTTGTTCTAGGATCACTTCTTGATCATAGTTGTTCGACCGTGCTTTTGCCTTCTCTTCTCGCTCTCTTTTGCGTATGTTAGCCGTCATATATGCTAGTCGCTTGCTGCAACTCCACATCATAGCTTTACCTTACCTTAAGCTTAAATAGTCTTGATCACGAGGGTGTGAGATTGCTGAGTCCCCGTGACTCACAGATTACTTCCAAAACCGGATGCAGGGACCGATGATGCCGTTCCAGATGATATGACCGAGCTCAAGTGGGAGTTCGATGAAGACTCTCGTCGTTACTACGTGTCTTTCCCAGATGATCAGTAGTGGTGCCCAGTTGGGGCGATCGGGAACTTTGTCGCATTTGGGGGTTGATCTTTATTTTGGTTCCATAGTCGGACCTTGAGTGTATTTGGATGATGTAATGACTTATTTATGTATTTGTGTGACGTGGCGAGTGTAAGCCAACTATGTACCTTTCCCCTTTATTTATGTACATGGGTTGTTTGCGAAGATTACCTCACTTGCGACATTGCTTTGAATGCGGTTATGCCTCTAAGTCGTGCTTCGACACGTGGGAGATATAGCCGCATCGAGGGTGTTACGAGTTGGTAATCAGAGCCTTCCCCGACCTTAGGAGCCCCCTGCTTGATCGAATCGCTAGCGTTGTTGAGTCTAGAAAAATGTTTTGAGTCATTTAGGTTTATATATATCGGAGAGTTAGGAATTCTTTTTACTCCTCAGTCCCTTCATCGCTCTGGTAAGGCATCCTGACAAGAGCTTTGACTCTTCCCTTCTCAAATTTCACTAAAAAAAATTTAGGATCTCGCAGGTATCTTGGAATCGTTCCTATGGTTTTGTGACGAGAACATTGTTCTTGGTGCCTCCTGACATTTAGGGGTTGTGGCAGTGTCCCGGGGAGTTGAGCTCCGAGGTGTTGTCGTCACAATTTTATCGTTGAGATTCTGGAATACCTGAGTTTCGCCGACATCGAAAATCTCTTTTATGCAGTTGTTGGTGAGATAACCTCGACGCCACCCAGTACTAGGGTGGGAGTTTGGGAGTATTGCCATAACTCGTATAACGGATTCTTTTCGAAGGTTGAGGTAAATGATTTCCGAAGTTTTCTTGGTTATGTGTTGAAGGATGGATACAGCTGGATGTAGGATTCGTTAGCTTTGGGTGAGATATTATGCTTCCCCTGTATCCCCAACACCTCATTGCATAACCGGAAAGGTTCGGGAGTTTCATAGGTGGGAATTCTTGTAGCTCTAGTTCTTCTTCCGCGGATATTTGGTTTGGGATTGGGTAATCCTCATCAAGTATTTGTTCATGTCCATACCTTGTTGTGTTATTCTTCTGCCTCTATCTAAGTGGCTTCTCAATTTATGGAAATGTGACGATTTCGATTGGAATGCATTCTTTCATTTTGTTCGCATGTGAAGACTTTATGTTGCAATTTCAATCCATTTGATTCAGCTTAAATATTTGTCTGTTAAGATGCTAATGGATGTCACCCTCTTCAGGATGGCTCCTGCTAAGGGTCAAAATTAGAATCAGGATCCGCCACCACCACCTCCACCTCCGGAGGCATGGCAAGCTGTGATGCCCGCTACCAATGCAAACACATAGTTGATCATGCAAATTCTGCAAGAGCGCAACCAAGGCCATGGAAACAATCAGAATCAGTTTGCTACACTCAACCAGTTCCTTGCTAACCAGCCAAAGACCTTCAGCAATTGTGTCTAGTCCTCAGACGTTGATGATTGGCTTGTGGATATATGCAAGCATTTTGAGTGCAGTAACGTCAGGCCTGATGACTTTGTCAAGTTTGCCTCCTTCCAACTCAAAGACCAAGCTGCAGAATGGTTTCAACACTACAAAGATTCCAGAGGAGGCCGTGTGATTTCCTGGGATGAATTCTGTCAAGACTTCAGAGCTCACCGTATTCCTCAGAGTGTGGTTGAAACCAAGTGTGAGGAATTCCGCAACTTGAAGCAAGGCAGCTTGTTTGTTTACCAGTATAACATGATGTTTCAGAAGCTTGCCCGTTTCACTAAGCAAGACGTCCATGACGAGAAGAGCATGATATACTAGTTCAGGGGTGGTCTCAGAGAAGAACTCCAACCAGCTCTCGTCCTCTTTGAGCCCAAGAAGTACGATGAGTTTTACAACATGGCAATGAAGCAATAGGCTGCCCAAGTGAAGTGCGATGCTTACAAGAAGTGAGTCAGAGATGCAACTCCTTCTTCCTCAACTCAAGTGGCTAAGCAGCAAAAGTATTGGCTGCCTCCTCCTCCTCCGTTTCGTTAGTCTTATCAGCAGAAGAGTAATGGTGGCAATGGATCTTGCCACCCACCCAACCCAGGCTTTCAGAACAAGATTTCGTCTCAAGCTCCAAGATCAAGTGCTCCGTATTACCGTACGCTCTTGGAGGTCACGTGCAACAAGTGCCAATAGAAGGGTCATTATGCCAACAAATGCTTCGATCAGAGGCGTCTCCCTTCTCCTCCTCCTGTGAGGTCTGCTAGCAATGAAGTGGTCAAGCATAACCCCAAGCACGCCAAGGTCAACTTGTTGAACACAGCTCAGGCAGAGGACTCGTTAGATGTAATCATGGGTAACCTTCCTATTAACGGTATTCCAGCAAAAGTTCTTTTTGACTCTGGTGCACCGCATTCTTTCATGTCATTCCCATTTGCATCGGAGCACAACTTTGGCACTAAGGCATTACCTAAAGCATTGCAAGTTGTTTCTCCGGCTAAGCGTTTGAGTTCTAGCATGATGGTTCCGGATATTTCTATCATGATGGGTGATTTCAAGTTTCTGGCTTCTCCAATGGTCCTTGGTAACTCGGATATTGATCTTATTCTCGGAATGGACTGGCTTTCTAAGCACAAGGCTCAGCTTGATTGTGCAGCCATGCATATTCAATTGACTCATTCGTCTGAGGATGTAATCGTCTTTGCCGGTCGTGACAATACCATCTGTCTGTTTTCTCTCAATGAGAAGGGCGAGCTGGATGCCATCTCTCAAATTCCGGTCGTTTGCGAATATCAAGACGTCTTTCCAGAAGAGCTTCCAGGAATGCCTCCGCACCGGCCAGTTGAATTCGTCATCAATCTTGAGCCTGGCACGGAACCTGTTTGCAAACGTCCTTACAAGCTTGGACCTAAAGAGTTGAAGGAGCTGAAGAAACAACTCGATATTCAAGAGAGAATGGGTCTCATCCGACCTAGTTCTTCTCCGTGGGGTTGTGGAGTTGTTTTTGTGAAGAAGAAGGATGGAACAGACCGACTCTGCGTCGACTACCGTCCATTGAACAAGAAGACCATAAAGAACAAGTACCCACTTCCCAACATCAACGAGCTATTTGAACAACTCAAAGGTGCTCAAGTATTCTCCAAGCTTGATCTCCGTATGGGCTATCACCAGATTCGCATTCGTGAGCAAGATATCACAAAGACAGCTTTCAGAACAAGTTATGGTTCATATGAATACACTGTCATGTCTTTCGGGCTCGTCAACGCTCGTCCGACATTCTCTCGCATGATGTCAACCCCTACACAAATGACTTCGTCTTGGTCTACCTCGATGACATTTTGGTCTTTTCCAAGAACAAGGAGGATCATGCCAAGCACTTGCGTTTGGTGCTGGATAAGCTCAGAGAACATAAGTTATATGCCAAGTTTTCAAAGTGCGAGTTTTGGCTCGATGAGGTTCTCTACCTTGGGCATATCATCTTTGCCAAGGGCATTGCCGTGAATCCTGAGAAGGTGTCTGCAATTGTGAATTGGGAACCACCTCAGAACGTAAAGCAACTCCGCAGCTTCCTTGGTCTCGCAAGCTATTGTCGAAGGTTCGTTGAGAACTTCTCAAAGATCGCGAAGCCTCTTTCCAACCTTATCTAGAAGCACGTGAAGTATGTTCGGTCTCCCGAATGTGACATCGCTTTCAACACCCTAAAAGAGAAGTTAGTCACTGCTCCAGTTCTGACTCCTCCTGATGAATCCAAACCATTCGAGGTCTTCTGTGATGCTTCCCTTCAAGGTCTTGGTGCAGTGTTGATGCAAGAGAAGAAAGTTGTGGCCTATACTTCTCGCCAGTTAAAGCCCAATGAAAAAACTACGCACTCATGACCTCGAGTTGGCGGCAGTTGTGCATGCTCTTTTGACTTGGAGACATCTCTTATTGGGAAGAAAAGTGGATATCTTCACTGACCACAAGAGTCTCAAGTACATCTTCACTCAGCCTAATCTCAACCTCAGGCAGACTCGTTGGGTCGAAATGATTCAAGAGTATAATCTGAGTATCGAATATACTCCAGGCAAGGCCAATGTAATTGCTGACGCATTGAGCAGGAAGGCTTACGGCAATAGTTTGATTATCAAGCCTTACCAACCTGAGCTTTGTGAAGCTTTCCGCAAACTCAATCTGCAAGTTGTTCCTCAAGGTTTCCTTGCCAACCTTCAAGTCTATCCTAGTTTGGAAGATCAGATTCGCGAGGCTCAACTTCTTGATGCTATGGTGAAGAAGGTGAAGATTGGGATTGCTAAGATTCAACCCAAGTACAAGTGTTACCGCCTTGATGACAAGGATACTCTATTCTTTGAGGATCGCATTGTTGTTCCTAAAGGTGACGTTCGTAAAGTCATTATGAACGAGGCTCACAATTCACTCCTCTCTATCCACCCTGGAAGTACAAAGATGTACCATGACCTCAAGCAGTCGTATTGGTGGACTCGAATGAACCGCGAGATTGCTCAGTTCGTGAATGAATGTGATGTCTGCAGAAGAGTGAAGGCAGAACACCAACGACCAGCTGGTCTCCTCCAACCTCTTGCCATTCCAGAATGGAAGTTTGACCACATTGAGATGGACTACGTGACGGGTTTTCCAAAGTCCAAGCGTGGCAATGATGCTATCTTCATTGTCATCGAGAAACTCACTAAAGTGGCTCACTTTCTTCCTATCAAAGAGTCTATCACAGTAGCTCAATTGGCAGAGCTATATACCTCCCAGATTGTCTCTCTGCACGGAATTCCGCAATTGATATCTTCAGATCGTGGCAGTATCTTCACCTCCAAGTTTTGGGATTCTTTTCAGAAGGCCATGGGCACCAACATCCGTTTCAGCACAGCTTTTCATCCTCAAACTAGTGGCCAAGTTGAGCGTGTCAATCAAATTCTCGAAGATATGCTCAGGGCTTGCGTCATCTCTTTCAGTATGAAGTGGGAAGATTGTCTTCCATATGCCGAGTTCTCCTACAACAACAGCTTCCAAGCGAGTTCGTGCAAGGCCCCATTTGAAATTCTCTATGGCAGGAAGTGCCGTACTCCTCTTAACTGGTCAGAGACTGGTGAACGTCTACTTCTTGGCAATGACTTGATCACAGAGGCAGAAGAGATGTGCAAAGTCATTCGCGAGAATCTCAAAGCCGTGCGATCGCGCCAGAAGAGTTACTATGATAGTAAGCATCGTGACTTGGCTTTCGAGATCGGAGACCATGTTTACCTCCCCGTCTCTCCAATGAAAGGTACTCGTCACTTCGGTATCAAAGGGAAGCTTGCCCCTAGATACGTGGGTCCTTTCAAGATCGTCAGCAAGAGAGGCGATCTCGCCTATCAACTTGAGCTTCCATCCAACTTTGCAAACGTGCACGACGTTTTTCATGTCTCTCAACTCCGCAAGTGCTTCAAGGCTCCTGACCGCACCGTCAACTTCGAAGACATTGATCTCCAAGAAGACTTGTCTTATTGTGAGCACCCAGTTGCTATTCTTGAAGAAACTGAGCGCAAGACTCGCAACAAGTCGATAAAATTCCTCAAAGTCAAGTGGTCACATCATTCTGACCATGAAGCCACCTGGAAACGCGAGGATCACCTCCGTTCTCAGTACCCGGAGTTTTTCTAGTCCTAGATCTCGGGACAAGATCCTTTAGTAGTGGTGGAGTGTTGTAACACCCCGGATGTAATTTACCTTATATGGATTCCAACTCTTGTTGTTTCCGGCACTAAGTTATATTATTTCCTCGTTGTCGGGTTTTTGTCTCCGTGTGTTTTTTCCTTGTCATGCATCTCTTATCATGTCATCATGTGCATTGCATTTGCATACATGTTTGTCTCATGCATCCGAGCATTTTCCCCGTTGTCTGTTTTGCATTCTGGTGCTCCTATGTCCTCCGGTGGTCCTTTCTACCTCCATTCGTGTGTGGGTGTTAAACATTTCTGGATTGGACTGAGACTTGCCATGCGGCCTTGGTTTTCTACTGGTAGACCGCCTGTCAAGTTTCGTACCATTTAGAATTTATTTGATACTCCAACGATTAACCAAGGGACCGAAAAGGCCTCGTATGTGTTGCAGCCCAACACCCTTCCAAATTGTCCCAAAACACACCTAAACCTCTCCCATCTTACAGAGCGTTCGATCACGATCGCGTGGCCGCAAACTGCACCTCATTTGGAGCTTCCTAGCTCCCTCTACCTATAAAACTAGCCCCTCTTCCGAAATCACGGATCTCTTCCTCCTCTAACCCTAAAAATTCGCCTCCGCCGCCACCAGACACGTCCACCGCCACCGACCAGTCAAGTGCTGACACGTGGCACCCAGAGGTCTCCACCGCGCCGCGGGCCGCCCGACCCGCGGAGAGCCCCCGAGAGTGCACCCGCTGCCACCGGCCTGTACTCCGCGCCGCCCGCATCGTCCGAGCGCCGCCGCCTCTCCTAGCTCCGGCCGCCGCCCGCCATCGCCGGCGACGACGCCGACCTTGCCGGATGCCACCGCAGCACACCGCGCCCGCCGTCCTCCTCTGCGAGCTACTGCCGCCCGAGACCAACTCTGACGCGCCGTCCCCGGCCTCTCCTCCCTCGGCTCCGACGGTTCCCAAGCCCAATTCCGGCGAGTTCGTTGACTCCGGCTGGCCATCTCCGATTTCCGCGCAGCTACAGTACCACCCGCCGATCAGATCTGGATCTCGATCATCTCACGGTTGACATTTTCTTCCCGAAACCCTAGGTTTTTTGCATTCTTTGACATGCCATAACTTCCTCATTGTTGCTCCGATTCCTGTGTGTAGCATATCAAAATGTTCATCTCGACGAGTACATCATTTCATCTCATTGCATCATTTTCATTTGTGCTCATCTTGATGCCCGAAAATCTGTTGGAAGAGGGCTATGTGATGATTATGTCAGATCTATTTCAGCAAATGGCATTTTGTGATCTTTGTGGTGACTAGCACAAGCATGCAGAGTAGCTTACTCATTGACTAGCACAAGCATGCTAAGTCCTTGTCCTGCTGTAATTTTTATGCCATATGTTCATGTTGTTTCCTAGTGATCCGTGCCTCTTTTGAGGATGATCAGTAAGGATGTTTTGTTAATATTGTGGTGCTCTATCCATCCATGTCTTTGTTTGCAATTATGGAGCACCCTAGCTTGAGTCAACCGAGCTCTACTTTTGCTATAAAATGTTCCTGGCAGATTGTTAACATGTTTAGCGATTTTGCCGAGGTTGTTACTATTGATCCGTGCATGCTATGATGTTGTTCTTGCCATGTCTAGCTTCTATGCCATGTCTTCTTGATGGGTGTATGCTTAGTTTGTCATGCAATGCCTCGTAGTGGGTGCATCAAGCTCGTATACATGCCTACTTGTTTATCTGTTTTGTAGCTCTAGTTTTTCACTGTCTGAATCTGTTTATGTTTTTGCTATGTTCACATGCTTGCAATTGTATTTTATGATACCTTTTGGCTCAAGGTCACTAAGGGACTTTTTTTATATGGTTAGAATAGCTTCATGCCATGCCTTGCTTTGCCATGATATGTTCCTGTAGCATGTAGTTTTCATGCTCAAAAGATTGCTTCCTGATGATAAATTCCTGACTTGTGTTAATTTCACAAAGTCTGAAACCTGTTATCATTTGCACATTTGTCATGCTTGTTTGAACCTGTTAATGGATGAATTAGCCATAGCTCAGTGTTGATATTTTGTCAAGAATCATGAGTGGATACCTTCCACGTATGTTTTTGCCATGTTTGAGTGTTGTAGCATACTTATCTTGGTGCATTTAGATGGTCACTTGCTGATTATCGCAGACCAGTGCCATATTTGTTTTGCTTGCCATTTCCAAACCGTGCATCCGATTCCGGTGATCTTTATATCAATTTCAACCGAAATCACCTTTCCAGTGGCACTCTTGGATTTCCATGTTGAGGCCAGGTTCAATCATTCCTTTGGAAATCTTGCATATGCATCACATATCGCATCCCGCATATCATACCATGTTTGCATCATGTTGCTTGAGCATTGCACGTGGTTGATTGTGTCCCTTTTGCTTGTTGTTCTTGCTTGGGTAGAGCCAGGAGAAGAGTTCGTGAACGAGGACCCTCGAAATCACTTCTATCTTTGCTTGCTAGATGCTCGCTCTTTTAGTATGCCTATCCTACGATACCTACCACTTGCTTATCATGCCTCCCAAAATGCCATGTCAAACCTCTAACCCACCATGTCCTAGCAAACCATTGTTTGGCTATGTTACCGCTTTGCCCAGCCCTTCTTATAGCGTTGCTAGTTGTAGGTGAAGATTTGGAGATCGTTCTTTGTTGGAACTTGTTTATTGTTGGGATATCACCATATTATCGTGTTTGTCTTAATGCACCTATATACTTGGTAAAGGGTGGAAGGCTCGGCATTATGCCTAGTGTTTTTTTCCACTCTTGCCTCCCTAGTTTCCATCATATCAGTGTAATGTTCCCGGATTTTGCGTTCCTTACATGGTTGGGTTAAAATGGGAACCCCTTGACAGTACACCTTGAATAAAACTCCTCCAACAATGACCAACCTTGGTTTTACCATTCGACACCTAGCCTCTTTTTCCCTTGGGTTTCCGGAGCCCAAGGGTCATCTTTATTTTAACCACCCCTGGGCCAGTGCTCCTCTGAGTGTTTGTTCGACTGAGCTGCCTGCGGGGCCACCTCGGGGAAAATTGAGGGTTGGTTTTACTCGTAGCTAGTCTCATCTGAGTGTGCCCTGAGAACGAGATATGTGCAGCTCCTATCGGGATTTGTTGGCACATTCGGGTGGTGTTGCTGGACTTGTTTTACCATTGTCGAGGATGTCTTGTAACCGGGATGCCGAGTCTGATCGGATTGTCTTGGGAGAAGGAATATCCTTCGTTGACCGTGAGAGCTTGTGATGGGCTAAGTTGGGACTGCCCTGCAGGGATTTGAACTTTCGAAATCCGTTCCCGTGGTTATGGGCAGATGGGAATTTGCTAATGTCCGGTTCTAGATAACATCAAACTTAACTTAATTAAAATGCACCAACCGTGTGTGTAACCGTTATGGTCTCTTCTCGGCGGAGTCCGGGAAGTGAAACGGTGTTGAAGTAATGCTTGACGTAGGTTGTTCTAGGATCACTTCTTGATCATAGTTGTTCGACCGTGCTTTTGCCTTGTCTTCTCGCTCTCTTTTGCGTATGTTAGCCACCATATATGCTAGTCGCTTGCTGCAGCTCCACATCATACCTTTACCTAACCTTAAGCTTAAATAGTCTTGATCGCGGGGGTGTGAGATTGCTGAGTCCCCGTGACTCACAGATTACTTCCAAAACCAGATGCAGGGACCGATGATGCCGTTCCAGATGATATGACCGAGCTCAAGTGGGAGTTCGATGAAGACTCTCGTCGTTACTACGTGTCTTTCCCAGATGATCAGTAGTGGTGCCCAGTTGGGGCGATCGGGAACTTTGTCGCATTTGGGGGTTGATCTTTATTTTGGTTCCATAGTCGGACCTTGAGTGTATTTGGATGATGTAATGACTTATTTATGTATTTGTGTGACGTGATGAGTGTAAGCCAACTATGTACCTTTCCCCTTTATTTATGTACATGGGTTGTTTGGGAAGATTACCTCACTTGCGACATTGCTTTCAATGCGGTTATGCCTCTAAGTCGTGCTTCGACACGTAGGAGATATAGCCGCATCGAGGGTGTTACACAAACTGCGGGATCTGTTGTGTCGTCGTATGATTTGATGTTCATGGGTTTAAACCCTTCAGAGAACTCATGCTCCATTACCTCATCGGTGAAGCATAGGGGGTGTGCGGCACCTCTGTATCAGGCCATGTCATGACACAGTTCGGATGGAGTCCGTATGCGGTTTTCAGCCCGAGGTTGGTTGTGTTTATTGCACCAGGCGTGATAGCCCGCCTCTCGCACGTGGTGGTCGATCGGGTCCGTCAACCGCATTACGCACGGGTGGTATGGGCTCCAATGCCTCATCGTTGAATTAGGGCAGAAGCTTGCGCTTCGAGTAACACTTTTTCGGTCTATCAAGGCCGTATTCTTCAGCTGCCAAGACATTAGTCCATCTGTCGTTGAGCAGGTCTTGGTCAGCTTGAAGCTTCTGCTGTTTCTTTTTAGGCTTCTAGCCGTGGCTATTAGCCGACGCTTGAAGCGCTCTTGTTCGAGGGGTTCCTCTAGCACGATAAAATCTTCATCGCCCAGGCTTACGTCATATTCCGAGAGTGGCAAATAGTTGTTGTCCTCCGAGTCGTTGTACCCTGTTTGTTCATCAGGGTCAACTTACCCGTCCTCCCGATCATCCTGTTCGGATGTTGGTTCGATGGGGTCTTCTTGGTCTTTGGCATTCTCCGAAGTATCATTGTCTTCGGTGCTGGTATTGCTTTTCTTGCTGCGGCATGATTTAGAGTGGCGCTGCTGGCGATGACATTTCAGCGGTATCTAAGGAGGTTCGTCCTCGACTAGGTTTTCTCATCATTGTTGTTACCGTTTTTAGGTGTATCCACTATATATACGTCATACAAGGAGGTGGCCGTCCAACATCCAGTGACCGGCGGGTTTTGGGCCTGCTCCTCGCCAGCATCGTCATCCATACCGTCGATGTCATCGAAGCCGTAATCAAGCATGTCGGTTAGGTCCTTGACAGTGGCTATGAAGTGGGTGGTGGGTGGGAAGTAAAATTCCCTATTTCCAGCCTCTAGTCCGGGCTGGGCGTGCTTCAGAAGCGGTTCCTTTGTGATGACGAGGGATCACATTAGGTCCAAAGCCTCGTTTAAGAGAGGGGTTTGGACATGGTCGGAGGTTTCTGGGCCGAGCTCGCATGACGCGGGCCTCTAGGGTTCAGAAGTGGTATCCGTAGAAGAGTCCGGCCTTGCAATGATTGTCGGAGACGCTAATATCTTGGTGTTGAGCTCTAAGGCCACAAAGAGTCCGGCGGGATCTAGTCTCCCGTCTTCGGACCAGATGACGCACTCTGGATCTAAGGCCGGAGCGGTGGTTAAGGCCGCGAACCCTTGGAAGATCTACTCTCCTCGGATATCAGAGACATAGTTCAGATTTCCAAAACTAATCTGGTGACCAGGGGCGTAGCTATCGATCTGCTCCAGGTGGCCAACCGAGATGGCACGCACTACGAAGCCGCCGAATACAAAGATCTGGCCGGGGAGAAAATTCTGCTTCGCGGCAGCATTGTTGTAGATGATTGGTGGAGCCATCGAGCCTTTCAATGACGACACAGTGGAACTCTCAATGAAAGCACCAATCTCGATGTCAAAGTTGGTAGATCTCGGGTAGGGGGTCCCGAATTGTGCGTCTAAGGATCAATCGTAACAGGGGACAAGGGACATGATGTTTACCCAGGTTCAGGCCCTCCTGAGGGAGGTAATACCCTACGTCCTGCTTGATTGACTTTGATGAGTATAGGGGTTACAATATTTGATCTACACGAGATTGTAATGCCTAAACCCTGATTGTCTAGCCTGTATGATTATGATTGTGATCTACCCTCTACGGACAAAACCCTCAGGTTTATATAGACACTTGAGGGGCTAGGGTTGTACAGAGCCGGTTTATAGAGAAAAGAATATCCATATCCGCACACTAAGCTTACCTTGCACGCCAAGGAGAGTCCCATCCGGACATGAGGGAAGGCCTTCTATCTTGTATCTTCGCGGCCCATCTGTCTGGCCCACATCATGTAGCCTGGACACCCGAGGACCAAATAATCCAGGACTCCCTCAACGGTGATGGGTTCGTGGCGAGCCATCGCCCTCCGGTCTCCCCCATCACGGGAGCGGCTGTGGCGCGTGCGCCTCCTCCTAGACGAGCCAACTAGGCCACTGCGGTCAACGGAGCCGCTGATCTTCAAGCACCACCGCCGCGCGACCCCACAGCCCTAGTGGTCTTCCCACCGTAGCGTGCGTGTGGAGCTGCCACCGCCGCCGCTGGCACCATCAGGAGCCAGGCGACAGTGCGGTCGACGTCAGCGACATCCATGCCAAGCACGGCCATGAAAGCCATGGCGTGAGCTCAGCTATTACTGAGGTTCACGCCGGCAGCCGAGCAGATGGATGAGTGGCATGCCACCATCCAAAGGCTGCTCGGTTTCGCTGAAGTTGGGGGCTCGCGACAAGCTTGCCCACAGCAACCTCCCCAAGCAATAGCCACCGCCCGCGCCGCTAGCCATACGAAGGGGGTCGTCCCCATGGTTAAGTCCCTGCCACGGCAGCCGGCAAGGGCGCAATAGAATAAAGACCCCGACAACGTCTCGATGGCCTCTTCTGACCCTCGAGCACGTCCAGGCCAACATTGAACCCCGGAAGACAGGCAGTAGGAAGACGCGCGCATCGTCGCGGAACGGCGCCGCAACGACCCCTGCCAGACCGATGGGTGCGATGGCCTCAATGTCGACAAGCTTGCGCTCGGTGTTGGCGGGTGCCTACCTATTGAGGTCGGCTTCCCTGCATTTACACGACAGTTGCGACAAGTCCGTTAGCTGTCCGTTCACACATTCAAGCCGGAGGTACGTGAGTAGTACGATGGGAGGCTGAACCTGGCAGAATTCCTGAGCATCTACACCATCGCTATTCATGATACCGGGGGAAGAGATGATGCACCTACCGGAGGAACCCGACAGAGTTCCAAAAAACTACTTCCCTTTGGCCCTAAAGTCCAATGTGAGGTCTTGGGTGATGCACCTGCTAGTGAACTCCATTTCGTCATGGGCAGACCTGTGCCACAAGTTCATCGATGCCTTCACCGGTGGCCACTATGTCAGGACCCCGACTCAATGTCACATCGATCTAGCATGTAACACCTCATATCACTTTGCGGCCTCACGCACGGTATTCCCACGGGTGTCGCCTTACCTTTGCCCGGGACCGTTTGCGTCTTTTGGCACACGTATATGATAGTGTCGCTAGCATCCATATGATAAGGAGCCCGGGCTGACATGGCTAGTCGTAAACCCAAAGTGGCACAGACTTACAGGGACAGGCATCCATGACCCAGCATCGAACGTGTCGGTCATCAGCGAGCGAATCCAGGCTGTAGCACTGGGCTAGCAGGACTCCGGTGAACCGGGCTGTAGCGGGCTAACAGGACTCCGGTATTCATCGCGTGACATTTCCCCGAAGGGACAGACACAGGAACGAAGAAGGACACATGCCGGCCAGCCTAAGTGTTCCGGAGCAGTAGCAAGCTACCATGGCTCAGTGGAAACACTAGGAGACATTTCCCGGTAAGAGAGGCTACTAAGGATAAACAACTAGATAGCCAGATCCCACACATACCAAGCATTTCAATAACATACACACAATATGCTCTATATGTGCAAATACAACATGGCATCACAACATGACTCTACGACACAAGTAATTTATTCAATAGGCTCCGAGGAGCGAGATATTACAAACATAGGTCTCATGACCCAACATTCAGAGTATACAAGTCAAAGCACAAGCGGAAGCTATCATGTCTGAGTACAGACAACTATAAATGAAAAAGGCTGAGAAGCCTGACTATCTACCAGATACTGCCGAGGGCACAAGATCGTAGCTGAGGTAACAAGCTAAACGTCGAAGTCCAAGTGGAACTACTAGTGAGACTGAAGTCTCTCTGCAAAAACATAAAATAGGCAAATGTGAGTACAAATGTACCCAGCAAGACTTACATCAGAACTAACTACATATGCATCATTATCAACAAAAGGGTGGTGGGGTTTAACTGCAGCAAGCCAGCTTTGACTCGGTGGCTATCCTAAACTACGACTGCAAGCGACTCTTTTGAGGTGGCGCACACGAGTCCACATATTCACCATATCAATACACCACTATGGATCCGCTCCCGCCTCCCTACGAGAACGCCATCCATAGCACTCACGCTTATCTTGCGTATTTTAGAGTATCCACTTTCACTTGTCTATGAACTGATATAAGCAACCCAGAAGTCCTTTTCCGCGGACACGGCTATTCGAATAGATCATATTAACCCTGCAGGGGTGTACTTCTTCACACACGCTCTCACCACTTACCGCCGTTTACACGACATGTACTCGGCAACCTTCAAGCGGAAGCCCAACGTGGGTGTCGGCCACGGCCTGCCTAAACACTCGAGTCTCTAGTCCAGGTTTATCGCCTATTCGGGTTCCATCCATGAGGAGATCCGGCCGGAGTTTCGCTCACAGCCCCAAACGATGTGAACAGGGTTCCGTGACACCAAACGGGCGCCCGGTTTACCCGGCCACGTGCCTACCGCATCACAGCCCACCCCTACGGTCAGCGCTGCGCACGGACTCCAGCATACTACAAACACCAGAAACTACTTGCAACTCCTGGACAGAGGACAAGGGTGATTAAGAAGCCGAGAGGGTCCATTGGTTTCGGGCCCAATGCGTGGTAGTAGCTGAATCATGGATCACAAACACAGAACTCAGTTCCTGAGGACGGCTGCAATGAGACAACCCACCATGTACTCCTACATGGCCTCTCACCGCTACCTTTATCAAATCGTGTTCACACACTTAGCTCACACACAGTAGGACATGTTCACACACCTCTGATTCATCCCCGATGAATCAGACCTGACTCAACTCTAAGCAGTAGCAGGCATGACAAACAAGCATGAATGAGTAGGCACATCAGGGCTCAAACAACTCCTACTCATGCTAGTGGGTTTCATCTATTTACTGTGGCAATGACAGGTCATGCAAAGGATAAAGGGGTTCAGCTACCGCAACAAGTAACAGATGAATCGGTGTTGTCCTAATGCAGTAAAAGAGAGCAGGAGCGAGAGAGTAGGATTGTATCGGAATGAACAAGGGGGTTTTGCTTGCCTGGCACTTCTGAAGATAACATTGAGTCTTCATCAGTGTCAACGATCACATCATCGGTATCACGTCTATCGAGAGGGGACAAATACCGGCAACACAGAAGGAAACACAATCAATGCAATGCACAATATGATGCATGATCATGACATGGCAAAATGAATGTGTTTTGAGCTAATGCAACTAGCAACAGATTAAATGAAGTTGGTTTGAATACAAGATTCAAATTTAAACTCCATATGTGATTATTCAAATGCCATTTAATTGATTTGTGCTAAACAGCAGCTATAAGTTGTTCTATCATGCATGAAAATGGTACAGATGGATTCCTTGAATTTTTCTGATAATTTTTCATATATAAATTATTTAATTTGGAGTTACGGTTGAATTTCTATGATTTTTAGAAGTTTTAGCTATTTTCTGGAATTTCCTGAATTAAAATAAATCCAGAAAACATAATTGCGTCAGCATTGCGTCACTATGACGTCAGCAGGTCAACAGACGCTGCTGCTGGTCAAACCTGACCAGTGGGGTCCACTGGTCAGTGACTGGGGCTGCTTAGTGCCGCTGACGGGTGGGCCCAGTCAACGGCCACGTCAGCACGGTCAAAACTGACGCGTGGGGCCACTGCAATTAGACTAAACTAAACAGAAAGATATACTAATCCTAATTAGGCGCAGGGGCCCACATGGCAGTGGCTCATAGGGTGATTAGCCCCTAACTAAGTGGCCACATCGGCCCGCCGGAGTTTGGCCGGCGGTGACCACAGAGCACGGCGGAGCACGCCGGACTTGCGTTAGGGCATCGGATTCGCGCGCTGAGGGCACCGGGGCGTAGCCCGGGCTCTCCCGCATCTAATGGGGTAGGTGGGAGGCTGCGGGGACGCCGGGGCTCGCCGGAACGGAGCTCGCGGCGGCGCCGGAGTTCGGTGAGTGTGGGGTTGGCGCCGTGGTGCACGGGAGGGCGAGTTAGGATATGCGTTAGGCTCCTGGTGGCTTCCTGAGTGCGGTGACACGCTCCGAGACGAGCTCAAACGGCTGTAGTGACGGCGGTGACGAGGTCAGCGGCGGCCGGAGTTCGGCCGCGGCGGAGCTATGGCCTAGAGCTTGCAAACGCGAGGGGAGAGAGAGGGGTTCTGCACGGATGCTCACCGCGGAGCTGTAGGGAGGGTTAGTGGGCTCGGGGGCGGCCGGAGTGCAGCGAATCGACGGCGACGATCTCCGGTGGCCGAGGAGGGGAACGGCGACGTGGGCGGCGATGCAGGGCTTCCGGAGGGCCGTGGATCGGTGGGGAGGAAGAGAGGGTCGAGGCGGAGCTCGCAAGCACAGCGAGGGGTCGAGGGGGAGACGGTGGCCGCGGCGTTACGGTGGCGCGGCTGCGGCTGCGCTCGGCGAGTGAGAGAGAGCAGAGGGGAGGAGGGGGTGCAGAGAGAGAGAGAGGGGCGGTCAGGGGGGGTGTCGTGGCTTCACCAGGGCGTCGAGGGGGAAGCGGCAAGCAGGAGGTGGCCGGGACGCGTGCCGGCGCGCTGCGGCCACACACCCTCGTGCCCACTGGCACGAGGTTGAGGATGACTGGCACATGGGCCTGGTGGGCTGGCTTCTCTGCTGGGCCAGGTAAGTAACAGGTACCCCCTCCTTCTCTGTTTCTATTTTAATTGTTGTTTTCTATTTATTTCAATCTGTTTTGATTTAGTTCAAGCACTAAACCATTTTTGTTTCTTCCAATAATTTTTGCAGGGACTGAAAGTAATATTCTAGAGCCCCTCACAAAATATCAGAATTATTGAAGCATTAAAAATATATATATAACATATATTTGCTCCAACTCAAATACAATATGTGTTAATTCAAAAATCCAGAATGGCCTAGAAATATGTGCATCATTTTTTTGGCAGAGGTTTTCACCTTTACCAGAAATCATGAACATTTTCAGAGGGCATTTTGGGTTCATTGAAAAAGATTTTATTTTGACCCTAGTTGAATTGATTTAATGCTAGGGTTTGAGCATCCCCATTTCAATTTTAGGCAAAATTTGAACATGATGCAACACATGACTAGCTAGCTCAGAGCAAACCAGAAGCTAGGGATGTGACAACTCACCCCCACTAAACAAGAATCTCGACTCGAGATTCAAGTGTAGGGTAGGATGAAGGGGAAACGCAAACTAGTATAATCTTCACGATCCAGGGTGCACTTTATCAAAGCGTTGATTCGATCACCATCTTTGTCTCGAAGTCTTGCTCTGAGAACTCCAACTAACATGACAACGAGAGGAAAGGAAAGATCCTAAAAGAATGGTTCTTCTCGAAGGTCGACAACTCAGGATTAACTCACGGAATGAGACATAGCAACATCTCTCGAGCTGAGAGGCGAAGCACACATCCATAGGAACGGAGTGAAGCAGATGACGAAGGTTCACTAGGTAGACCACAATTTCACGCTTAAGAAGGTGGTAATCGATTGTCAACGTAGCGAGGAGTTGAGTTGCCATGATACCATAACGATACACCTTAGGGAAGGTGACTCGTAGAGATATCCCCTTAAGTGGCAAAAAGAATTACCTTTGATATAGAGATCATTGAAACTCTTTAAACCAGCCTAAGGCAATTCTTGAGCGATCATTTGGAGGGGGTCGGTAGAATGGCATACTCGGACTTGGATGAGGTGGATTACCTTGTTGAAGACAACGTAATGGATGAATTTGCTTACCACCGGAAATGGAAGAGACCCGTGGTAGAATGGCACATTGGCGGTGCAAGCTGGGAACAAAATGCAAATGCTGGGAATGATTCTGGTAACTGGGGAAGAACCCAACATTAGAGAGTGAATTCACTGTTTGAATAGGTCATAGCATTGCCGAGGAAACTGAGAGCAAACCCAGTTAGTGCCGATGATAACACCTAGCGCTTGTGCGTGCTCTCAAGAACTTGAGCATTTCCATATTCATCAAGGTTTTACCAACATCCGTGTCAAGGGTGCTGACAACACAACATACTACCATGATGAATAGCGATGGACGATGCAGATGCGAAGGAGGATAACACTTTCTCAGATTTCACCTTAGCGAGGCCAAGCAAATAAAATCTGGATGATCGACCGAGAGACATTTAGCACTCCGCTTCTAATGTTCTCCTTGATGTGCTAGCATAATCCACCCATAGATATGGTTTGATATCTAGAACATCAAGTAAAAAGGTCGGACTTCGGAACACAGAAATCCATAGGGGCAACTAGGGAGTAATCCTACGAAATCCCTATGGGGAGGTGGCCAACTTCCTCAAACAAGATACTATAATAATAGGTCTACCGGATGGGTGTGTTGGCCACGACATCCACCTTGCCGGTTATTGAGAGACCAATATTATAATTCTTGGGAAATGTTCCAACCATCACATCTGCCTGAGATTCAGATCTGGTTGGTGTCAGGATATCCCAGACTCATCAAGTCTAGAAGAAAAATGAAAGTTTGCAACACAAATCGACGAGATAATGTTGCGGGATTCTCGGGGAGTGAGCTACGATAGTAAGCTCCAAAACATGAGCTGGTTCTGCTACAAACATGCGAACACGTTGTCCCAGACAAGCATGGCCACATAGCAGTCTTATAATTAAACACTACCGAGTTCAGGTGGAGAACCATCATCGAGGATATCGAAGTCTTTACGCAAGTCCATGGATTAGATCCCAAGCATAGACTTCTTTTCCTTGAACAAGTCAATCAGTGGCTTAGTGTGCTAGGGACACATATAGAATGAAGGTTGCAAGTCTCCAGACTACAGAATACTTCGCACGTGTGCATGACTGATTTGGGATGATTCCAGAGGAAGCAAAACTAACTTTCTCAAATCCACGGCGGCAACTTTCACCAAATGCACGTGTATAAGAGGAAGTCACTCCTTTCATCAAACAAGTACTTCATGAGTTAGCATGAAGAGATGCTTTCAAAAGTTTCCAACACTAGCTTAATGTTCAACAAAATCATGGAGGAGATAAGGATGTTGTCAATGGGCTCAACAACAATTCATCTAGGTTTCCTTTTAAAAGGGATTCCATAGTTAAGTGAACACGGTGATAGCATTGGTCAGACCAAAGATGTAATGGTGTACGCTCGAGGGATCAACCACGAATAAGACAACATTACGAGCATCATTGGTACTGGTTTGATTTGACGATAGCCCACACTCAAATCAAAGGATTGATAAGACAATAGGTCCAGCAACTGATCACAGGGACCAACCGATGAAGATATCATCTTTCTTCAACACACACTACACAAGATTATCCCTTTGGAACGAACTAAGTCAGGCAAGCTTTTATCCTCCAACTCTCCAAGTTGTTGTCTAGCTTAACCAACTAGCTCAGGGATATCTAACACCGATTCTTGGAGAGAAGGTGGTTCACAAGAAACCAACTTGATCACGAGCTCAACATAACGGTCAGGTGACGACCTGGTGATACTTCCGAGAAGATATTCAGAAAATCATGAACCACCGGTATGTTACTAAGCTCGAGAACAATCTCGCTTTTGAGGGCAAGATGATATGATCAAATGAGTGAGGACTTGACAAGATCCTAACTCATCAATCGAGGGGTGCACCGAAATAAGGACTAGGTAGCACGATCAGTCTTAGAAGGATGATTCAAAAACCAACATACTAAGAATAAGATTATTGTCCATTAACTACCAAGCAACAGAGTTGCTAACAGTATTGATTTCACACGCCATGATTCATTTGTCGGCATTCCGGTTACAATAACACGGAAACCAAGAAATTATCAATGATGATCAGAAGTATTACTGCGTCAAGAATTCATAAGATGATGTGCAATTCCCATGATATTCCTGATATAAAGATGGTAATACTTCAAGGTAGAACAGACCAGAAGCTGGATTGCATCTGATCTGTGGAAGACAACTTCTTTGACCCGATCCTGGATATGGATGAGGTACTGGAGTTTGTTTCTCCAAGTCATTCAGGACAGAATGGCTTGACGGGCCACAAGAGTAATAGGCCTCGATACACGAATGCACGCATACTCTTGACTATCAATTGACAGACGAAGGTCAGTAGACAACTAAAGCGGGACAACTCAAAGGAACATATAACTTTCTGAGTTGTGGATGCATAGATTAGTATGTCGAATCAGGTTCAACAGGTTTCTTCCGGATAACCCATGCAGAAAGGTAGAACTGGCAGAGTCACGATTTATGAATGGAGAACTCATCGAGAGCACTCTTGTTGTCATCTTTTGGTTCAGAAGAACTCCTGCCAAGAATGGTTCATGGTAATTGGAAGAAGATACCACGGACTTCAAGGACTATCGCAAAGGTTACTAATATCCTAAAGGCACTAGCAATTACTATCAACATGAAGTAGGTAGAGTGAATCTCGGGTTCAAGAACCCAGGAACAGAATACCTATTACTAAGTAGCATCACGGGATGCTTTCGAGAATGATGGCCAGAATCATCACACTGGGAACACAAATCATGGCTAAATTACTAGATGATCCTCTAAGCACTTAGGGTCATAATAATAATTCCAACATATATGTCGAGGTAATAATTACCTCAACACACCGATTAGTGTGGTTAATCTGGCCCAAAGGAACATCGAAGCGGGAGGAAGGAATTTGCAAATGCATCAGACTACTTAGAAACCTGGGATGACTCGGACAGCATAACGGCTGTAAATGCTCAGAAAAGATTTGAGACATTCACAAAAATGGTGGCATAACCACTCAGAAGCACAATATCAAGGTTTCGAGATCAATAATTAACATACAGAGGTAGAAACTGAACTGAGGCTTAAATCCAACAAACTTATAAGTCTACTGATTAGTAACACGTGATCCTAATAGAAAGAAGAGATAGCCTAGTTCTTAATCCCCATAGAAGAGAAGACGATGACTCAGATCAGAAGGCCATGAGGTATAAGGAGTAAAAAGAGCCTTACGTTCCATCCCACAATCAATTCCCTTACATAACTAAAGAATATCTAGACTCAACTTCGACCAGTTTGGCTTGGTAATCCTACAGGCAGTCAAGCTCTGATACCAGCGCTGTCAGGACCCCGACTCAATGTCACATCGATCTAGCATGTAACACCTCATATCACTTTGCGGCCTCACGCATGGTATTCCCACGGGTGTTGCCTTAGCTTTGCCCGGGACCGTTTGTGTCTTTTGGCACACGTATATGATAGTGTCGCTAGCATCCATATGATAAGGAGCCCGGGCTGACATGGCTAGTCGTAAACCCAAAGTGGCACAGACTTACAAGGACAGGCATCCATGACCCAGCATCGAACGTGTTGGTCATCAGCGAGCGAATCCAGGCTGTAGCACTAGGCTAGCAGGACTCCGGTGAACCGGGCTGTAGCGGGCTAACAGGACTCCGGTATTCATCGCGTGACATTTCCCCGAAGGGACAGACACAGGAACGAAGAAGGACACATGCCGGCCAGCCTAAGTGTTCCGGAGCAGCAGCAAGCTACCATGGCTCAGTGGAAACACTAGGAGACATTTCCCGGTAAGAAAGGCTACTAAGGATAAACAACTAGATAGCCAGATCCCACACATACCAAGCATTTCAATAACATACACACAATATGCTCGATATGTGCAAATACAACATGGCATCACAACATGACTCTACGACACAAGTAATTTATTCAATAGGCTCCGAGGAGCGAGATATTACAAACATAGGTCTCATGACCCAACATTCAGAGTATACAAGTCAAAGCACAAGCGGAAGCTATCATGTCTGAGTACAGACAACTATAAATGAAAAAGGCTGAGAAGCCTGACTATCTACCAGATACTGCCGAGGGCACAAGATCGTAGCTGAGGTAACAAGCTAAACGTCGAAGTCCAAGCGGAACTACTAGTGAGACTGAAGTCTCTCTGCAAAAACATAAAATAGGCAAATGTGAGTACAAATGTACCCAGCAAGACTTACATCAGAACTAACTACATATGCATCATTATCAACAAAAGGGTGGTGGGGTTTAACTGTAGCAAGCCAGCTTTGACTCGGTGGCTATCCTAAACTACGACTGCAAGCGACTCTTTTGAGGTGGCGCACACGAGTCCACATATTCACCATATCAATACACCACTATGGATCCGCTCCCGTCTCCCTACGAGAATGCCATCCATAGCACTCACGCTTATCTTGCGTATTTTAGAGTATCCACTTTCACTTGTCTATGAACTGATAAAAGCAACCCAGAAGTCCTTTTCCGCGGACACGGCTATTCGAATAGATCATATTAACCCTGCAGGGGTGTACTTCTTCACACACGCTCTCACCACTTACCGCCGTTTACACGACATGTACTCGGCAACCTTCAAGCGGAAGCCCAACGTGGGTGTCGGCCACGGCCTGCCTAAACACTCGAGTCTCTAGTCCAGGTTTATCGCCTATTCGGGTTCCATCCATGAGGAGATCCGGCCGGAGTTTCGCTCACAGCCCCAAACGATGTGAACAGGGTTCCGTGACACCAAACGGGCGCCCGGTTTACCCGGCCACGTGCCTACCGCATCACAGCCCACCCCTACGGTCAGCGCTGCGCACGGCCTCCAGCATACTACAAACACCAGAAACTACTTGCAACTCCTGGACAGAGGACAAGGGTGAATAAGAAGTCGAGCGGGGTCATATTTCAGGGCCCAATGTATGGTAGTAGCTGAATCATGGATCACAAACACAGAACTCAGTTCCTGAGGACGGCTGCAATGAGACAACCCACCATGTACTCCTACATGGCCTCTCACCGCTACCTTTACCAAATCGTGTTCACACACTTAGCTCACACATAGTAGGACATGTTCACACGCCTCTGATTCATCCCCGATGAATCAGACCTGACTCAACTCTAAGCAGTAGCAGGCATGACAAACAAGCATGAATGAGTAGGCACAACAGGGCTCAAACAATTCCTACTCATACTAGTGGGTTTCATCTATTTACTGTGGAATGACAGGTCATGCAAAGGATAAAGGGGTTCAGCTACCGCAGCAGGTAACAGATGAATCGTTGTTGTCCTAATGCAGTAAAAGAGAGCAGGAGCGAGAGAGTAGGATTGTATCGGAATGAACAAGGGGGAGGAGGTGGGCTGGGCCGGCCAGGTGGGGGGGGGGAGCTGGGCCGGCTACAGGTAAGTGGCCCAGGTACTTCCTTCTCTCTCTCTCTCTTTTATTTCTATTTCAGTTCTGTTTTCTTTTTTTTTAATTCTTTTGCCACTGTTTTGAATTAAAATAATAATTCAAACAATGCCAAAGCTCCTCTGAATATTTTATATTGCTAGATGGACTTTTCCAAAAGCTTATAAAATATTTCAGGGGGTATTTGAAATTATATTCTAATTATATGAATATAATTCAAATTCAAATAGCTAATGAATTAAATCCAAAGTCCCAAAAATAAATCCTTAAAAATGTTCAATATTTTGGTTGGGACCAGAACCCTTACCAAAAATTATCAAACATTTAAGAAGAGCCTTTTGGAGCAATGAATGAGATTTCTAGGGTTTTTGCCCCTCTTTTATTTAGGGTTTTGAGGCTTCCAATATTCCTCAATTCAAGTTTCAAAAATATAGACATGATGCACACATGAAGCTAGCCTAGAGCAATGCCAGAAGCTAGGGATGTGACAACTCACCCCCACTAAACAAGAATCTCGTCTCGAGATTCAAGCGTAGGGTAGGATGAAGGGGAAACGCAAACTAGTACAATCTTCACGATCCAGGGTGCACTTCAGTTGAACGTTGATTCATTCACCATCATTGTCTTGATGTCTTGTTCTGAGAACTCCAGTTATTATGACAATGAGAGGAGAAGGAGACTCTAGAAGGATCGATCTTCTTGAAGGTCGAACAACTCAGGATTAACTCACAGAATGAGACATAGCAACATCTCTCGAGCTGAGAGACGAAGCACGCACCCATAGGAATGGAGTGAAGCAGATGACAAGGGTTCACTAGGTAGACAACAATTCCACACCTAAGAGGGTGGTGAACGGTTGTCAACGTAGCGAGGAGTTGAGTTGCCATGATACCACAACGAGACACCTTCGGAACCGTGACTCGTAAATATCTCCCCTTAAGTGGCAAAAGAATTACCTTTGATTCAGAGATCATTGAAACTCTTTATACCAGCTTAAGGCACTATGACTCTATGACAACATGGCATCACAACATGACTCTATGACTCAAGTAATCTATTCAATAGGCTCCGAGGAGCGAGATATTACAAACATGGGTCTCATGACCCAACATTCAGAGCATACAAATCAAGCACAAGCGGAAGCTATCATGTCTGAGTACAGACATCTATAAATGAAAAAGGCTGAGAAGCCTGACTATCTACCAAATCCTGCCGAGGCACAAGATCGTAGCTGAGGTAACAAGCTAAACGTCGAAGACCACGCGGAAATACTAGTGAGACTGAAGTCTCTCTGCAAAAACATAAAATAGGCAAACGTGAGTACAAATGTACCCAGCAAGACTTACATCAGAACTATCTACGTATGCATCATTATCAACAAAGGGGATGGTGGGGTTTAACTGCAGCAAGCCAGCTTTGACTCGGTGGCTATCCTGAACTACGACTGCGAGTAACTTTTTTGAGGTGGCGCACACGAGTCCACATATTCACCATATCAATACACCACTATGGATCCGCTCCCGTCTCCCTACGAGAACGCCATCCATAGCACTCACGCTTATCTTGCGTATTTTAGAGTATCCACTTTCACTTGTCTATGAACTGATATAAGCAACCCAGAAGTCCTTTTCCGCGGACACGGCTATTCGAATAGATTAGGTTAACCCTGCAGGGGTGTACTTCTTCACACACGCTCTCACCACTTACTGCCGTTTACACGACATGTACTCGGCAACCTTCAAGCGGAAGCCCAACGTGGGTGTCGGCCACGACCTACCTAATCACCTAAGTCTCTAGTCCAGGTTTATCGCCTATTCGGGTTCCATCCATGAGGAGATCCGGCCGGAGTTTCGCTCACAGCCCCAAACGATGTGAACAGGGTTCCCGAGACACCAAACGGGCGCCCGGTACACCGTGCCACGTGCCTACCGCATCACAGCCCACCCCTACGGTCAGCGCTGCCCACGGCCTCCAGCAGGCTACAAACACCAGAAACTACTTGCAACTCCTGGACAGAGGACAAGGGTGATTAAGAAGCCGAGAGGGTCCATTGGTTTCGGGCCCAATGCGTGGTAGTAGCTGAATCATGGATCACAAACACAGAACTCAGTTCCTGAGGACGGCTGCAATGAGACAACCCACCATGTACTCCTACATGGCCTCTCACCGCTACCTTTATCAAATCATGTTCACACACTTAGCTCACACACAGTAGGACATGTTCACACACCTCTGATTCATCCCCGATGAATCAGACCTGACTCAACTCTAAGCAGTAGCAGGCATGACAAACAAGCATGAATGAGTAGGCACATCAGGGCTCAAACAACTCCTACTCATGCTAGTGGGTTTCATCTATTTACTGTGGCAATGACAGGTCATGCAAAGGATAAAGGGGTTCAGCTACCGCAGCAAGTAACAGATGAATCGGTGTTGTCCTAATGCAGTAAAAGAGAGCAGGAGCGAGAGAGTAGGATTGTATCGAAATGAACAAGGGGGTTTTGCTTGCCTGGCACTTCTGAAGATAGCATTGAGTCTTCATCAGTGTCAACGATCACATCATCGGTATCACGTCTATCGCGAGGGGACAATTACCGGCAACATAGAAGGGAACACAATCAATGCAATGCACCATATGATGCATGATCATGACATGGAAAAATGAATGTGTTTTGGGCTAATGCATCTAAAACCAGATTAAATGAAGTTGGTTTGAATCCAAGATTCAAATTCAAACTCCATATGTGGTTATTTAAATGTCATTCACTTCATTTGCCCTAAACAGTAGTGATAAGTTGTTCTAACATGCATGTAAATGGTACAGATTGATTCCTTGAATTTTTCTGATAATTTTTCATATATAAATTATTTAATTTGGAGTTACGGTTGAATTTCTATGAATTTTAGAAGTTTTAGCTATTTTCTGGAATTTCCTGAATAAAAATAAATCCAGAAAACATAATTGCGTCAGCATTGCGTCACTATGACGTCAGCAGGTCAACAGGCGCTGCTGCTGGTCAAACCTGACCAGTGGGGTCCACTGGTCAGTGACTGGGGCTGCTTAGTGCCGCTGACGGGTGGGCCCAGTCAACGGCCACGTCAGCACGGTCAAAACTGACGCGTGGGGCCACTGCAATTAGACTAAACTAAACAGAAAGATATACTAATCCTAATTAGGCGCAGGGGCCCACATGGCAGTGGCTCATAGGGTGATTAGCCCCTAACTAAGTGGCCACATCGGCCCGCCGGAGTTTGGCCGGCGGTGACCACAGAGCACGGCGGAGCACGCCGGACTTGCGTTAGGGCATCGGATTCGCGCGCTGAGGGCACCGGGGCGTAGCCCGGGCTCTCCCGCATCTGATGGGGTAGGTGGTAGGCTGCGGGGACGCCGGGGCTCGCCGGAACGGAGCTCGCGGCGGTGCCGGAGTTCGGTGAGTGTGGGGTTGGCGCCGTGGTGCACGGGAGGGCGAGTTAGGATATGCGTTAGGCTCCTGGTGGCTTCCTGAGTGCGGTGACACGCTCCGAGACGAGCTCAAACGGCTGTAGTGACGGCGGTGACGAGGTCAGCGGCGGCCGGAGTTCGGCCGCGGCGGAGCTATGGCCTAGAGCTTGCAAACGCGAGGGGAGAGAGAGGGGTTCTGCACGGATGCTCACCGCGGAGCTGTAGGGAGGGTTAGTGGGCTCGGGGGCGGCCGGAGTGCAGCGAATCGACGGCGACGATCTCCGGTGGCCGAGGAGGGGAACGGCGACGTGGGCGGCGATGCAGGGCTTCCGGAGGGCCGTGGATCGGTGGGGAGGAAGAGAGGGTCGAGGCGGAGCTCGCAAGCACAGCGAGGGGTCGAGGGGGAGACGGTGGCCGCGGCGTTACGGTGGCGCGGCTGCGGCTGCGCTCGGCGAGTGAGAGAGAGCAGAGGGGAGGAGGGGGTGCAGAGAGAGAGAGAGGGGCGGTCAGGGGGGGTGTCGTGGCTTCACCAGGGCGTCGAGGGGGAAGCGGCAAGCAGGAGGTGGCCGGGACGCGTGCCGGCGCGCTGCGGCCACACACCCTCGTGCCCACTGGCACGAGGTTGAGGATGACTGGCACATGGGCCTGGTGGGCTGGCTTCTCTGCTGGGCCAGGTAAGTAACAGGTACCCCCTCCTTCTCTGTTTCTATTTTAATTGTTGTTTTCTATTTATTTCAATCTGTTTTGATTTAGTTCAAGCACTAAACCATTTTTGTTTCTTCCAATAATTTTTGCAGGGACTGAAAGTAATATTCTAGAGCCCCTCACAAAATATCAGAATTATTGAAGCATTAAAAATATATATATAACATATATTTGCTCCAACTCAAATACAATATGTGTTAATTCAAAAATCCAGAATGGCCTAGAAATATGTGCATCATTTTTTTGGCAGAGGTTTTCACCTTTACCAGAAATCATGAACATTTTCAGAGGGCATTTTGGGTTCATTGAAAAAGATTTTATTTTGACCCTAGTTGAATTGATTTAATGCTAGGGTTTGAGCATCCCCATTTCAATTTTAGGCAAAATTTGAACATGATGCAACACATGACTAGCTAGCTCAGAGCAAACCAGAAGCTAGGGATGTGACACACTAAGAGCCTGGTAGGCCCAGGGACTTGTAGCTTCTCCAGCAGAAGGTTGGAGAAACCCTCCGAAACTATTTGCAGATATTCAGTAAAGTTCATCGAAATATTCAAAATATCCATTCGGCAGCTGTTATAGCAGCTTTCTAGTCCAATGTGCGTAACCGCCACATTCGTTCCAAAATCAACGTGTGGTTGCCCAAGACTGTGAAAGAACTATATACGCTGGTGGACAAATGTGCCCAGATGGAAGAAGGAAGGAAGTTGCCCGGAGAGGAGGATTGCATTAATGTTGATTCAGAAGATGAAGATGGATCAACCAGTCAGAGGAAGGGCAATAAGTGCAGTAAGAAGCCAAGAGATAAGGAAGTGATGGCTATAGAAGGTTCGGGCACACCTAGTACCGGAAGAAGGCCAAGGCTGAGGCCCCCGGCAAGTAAGCTGTCCCGTGCACTGCCTGCCGGGAAGCCGCTGCCGCGGAAAAAGTCGGGAAAGAGGATGGGTCATACTGCAAGATCCACCAGACCAAAGGCCATGACCTTCAGGAATGTTATCAGGTTAAGCATCTTGTCAAGAAATAGAGGGCAGAGTATGATAAGCATGATACGGAAAAAGGTCAGAATGCTGCTGGCGGTAAAGGCCGAGTCGGTGAAGCAAATTGCCCCGACAAACCCTTTCGGAACAAAGGAAAACCCGCTAGGGGCCAAGAAAAGGAAACTTGTGATGATGCCTGTGATGGAGGGGATAAAGAGGAAACTAGTGAGAAGGAGTTCCAAAATGCCACTGACACCCTATGCATTGATGGCGGTGCATCTTTGCACTCCTCTCATCGCCAATTCAAGCGATGGGCACGAGAGGTCAATGTTGTGGAACCAGCGCCAGAGGTCCGGAAACCGCTCAAATGGTCCCGCACACCCATCATTTTGGACGAAGAGGCTCACCCTGATCGCACCACTTTGGTAGGGTGTTTGCCGTTGTTGGTCTCCCCAACAATTCACAACCTCAAGGTCACAAAGATGCTAGTGGACGGTGGGCCTAGGTTGAATCTGATTTCCCCAGCAGTTATCAATGAGCTTCAGATAGGAGAAGAGGAGCTAGAGGCCACCAACACATTTCAAGGAGTTAATCCCGGCAGGAGTCATCCTAAGGGGAAGATTACATTGCCGGTGACGTCTGGGGGACAGCTGAACTATCAAACTGAGAAGATTGTGTTTGATGTGGTTGATCTCCCCCTACCATATAATGGGATTCTTGGACGACTAGCCCCGGCCAAGTTCATGGCTGCATCCCACTATGCTTACAACACCCTGAAAATGCCTGAGCCATTAGGAGTCCTCACTATCCCGTCATATGAGAAGGATGCAATTATCTGTGTGGACAAGATGTATCGGGATGCAGTTGCAGCAGAGGCTGCAACAGCAGTAGTTCCCGCCAAGGAAAGCAAAGGAAAGAAGAGGGATTGTAGGACCTCCGGCAAGGAGTCCGGGAAGCGTGCCCCCTCCAAGTGCATGACACCCATTGACGACGTGCCGAAGTGTTCCAACAGCAAGAGATCCAAGGTTACTACACCCCATGTGAAGAAGGTCCCGGCAGGGCTAGCTGGCATTGATGGTACTTTCACTATCAGCGCCACCCTCGATGACAAATAGGAAAGCGCGCTCATTGCCTTCCTGCGGGTGAATATCGATGTGGTTGCTTGGCAACCATCTGATATCCCCAGTGTTCCCAGGGTGGTAATTGAGCAGCACCTTGCTGTCTGCCCACATGCCCGACCCATTAAGCAGAAAGTATCGAAGCAGGCCTTGGAGAGGTAGCAGTTCATTGCCGAAGAGATCAAGAAGTTAGAGGCAGCTAGTTTTGTCAGAGGAGTATTGCATCCTTCATGGTTAGCAAATCTAGTAGTGGTCCGGAAAGCTAACGGGAAGTGGAGGCTTTGCATTGATTTCACAGACCTCAACAAGGCTTGCCCGAAGGACCAATTTCCCTTGCCGCGCATCGACCAGATCATGGATTCTACTTCAGGATATGATTTGATCTCCTTTTTGGATGCATACTTAGGATATCATTAGATTTTCATGACCAAGGAAGATGAAGAGAAGACATCATTCATCACTCCATGTGGTACATACTGCTTTGTCCGTATGCCACTCGAATTAAAGAGTGCCGGGTCCACTTTTGCAAGGGCAATCCAGATCGGTTTTGAGCCATAGTTGCACAGAAATATAGAAGCCTATATGGATGATATCGTGGTCAAAACCAAGGATAAGGCAACCCTTATCCAGGATTTGGAAGAGACGTTTTCCAATCTATGCAAGATCAATTTGAAGCTTAATCCATAGAAGTGTGTATTTGGTGTTCCCTCTGGCAAGCTATTTGGGTTCTTCGTGTCCCAGCGGGGGATCGAAGCCAACCCCGACAAGATCAAGGCCATTGAGCAAATCCAAGCGCCAAGGACAGTTAAGGATGTGAGGCGCTTGACGAGATGCGTTGCCACGCTAAGCAGATTCATCTTCAAGTCTGCCGAGCATGCCCTGTCGTTCTTCAAGGTTTTGAAGGAGGTGGGGCCTATGAAGTGGACCCCGGAAGCAGATGCAGCTCTGCAGGAATTAAAAGCCTACCTATCATCCGTGCCTATCTTGGTTGCACCCAAACCCCAAGAGCCATTATTGCTTTACTTGGCGGCAACCAACCAAGTGGTTGGTGCGGCCTTGGTAGCACAGCGAGACGTAGATGAGGCAGAAAGTGGCCAGATCACGGCAGATTCAAAAGAATCAGGACATCAATGAGCACGGCAACGAGAGCAACCCCTAGGACGCGACAAAGGAAGAAAGTGGTGTAGCGCCCAGTGTACTTCATCAGCTCCTTGTTACAGGGGGCTAGATCGAGGTACTCTGGCGTCGAAAAGTTGATCTTTGGTCTCATTATGTCCTCAAGGAAACTGCGCCACTACTTCCAAGCCCATGAGATCACGGTTGTCACTCGTTTCCCGTTGCAAAGGATACTCCAAAACCCTGAGGCAACTAGAAGAATAGTGGAATTGGCTTTGGAGTTATCCAGGTTTGGTTTGAAGTTTGAGAGCACTTCAACTATTCAGAGCAGGGCATTTGCAGAGTTTATTGCAGAATGGACACCAACCGCTGATGAGGAAAGGACAGAGACAGCTCTCCCCGGCAAGGAATCACCCCAAGAATGGATCATGTATTTTGATGGTGCTTTTTCCCTACAAGGTGCAGGGGCTGGCATGCTTCTTGTTGCCCCCTCTGGGGAGCACTTGAAGGATGTCGTCCTGATGCACTTTGCCCGGGAAGAAGCCACCAACAATACAATAGAGTATGAAGGGCTCCTTGCCGGCCTCAGGATTGTAGCAGAGTTGGGAATTAAGAATTTGATCATTCGAGGAGATTCACAACTCGTGGTGAGACAAGTCAACAAGGATTGCCTAAGCCCATTGATGGAAGCATACATCAAGGAAGTAAGGAGATTGGAGGAGCACTTTGACGGGTTGCAAATAGAGCACGTACCTCGTGTGGAAAACAGCATAGCTGATCACCTGTCAAAGTGAGCTGCGCACAAGCTTCCTATGGAACCAAGAACTTTTGTTCTCCATCTCTCTCAACCCTCTGTATCATCATCCACAATCGCCAGGAAGAGGAGAAAGTTGGACAACGGTCAGCCTCTCCCGGCAGAGCCATCCGCTCCCGACAGAGACCCTACCGGAAACAACTCCTCACAGCCTGCCGGACCGCCCCCTCCAGCTGGGCCTATGGAACCCGCGTGCGAGGCTGGTGCTCCCGCAGCAGAGGAGGTGCTGCTAGTCCTCGTTTTCGAGCCCCGGGCTCCAACTTGGGCAAGGCATATTGTCCACTTCCTCCAAACCGGAGAATTTCCTGGCAACCAAGATGAAGCTGAAAGAGTATCCCGGAGGACCAGTATGTATCAGTTTGTCGATGACACTCGATACAGAAGAAGGACCAACGGTGTTAAATTGAAGTGTGTTTGCCGGGAGGATGGAAAGGAACTGTTGGCTGAGATTCACACAGGAATGTGCGGCTCACACATTGGATCAAGGGCATTAGTTGGGAAAGCATTCCGGCAAGGATACTATTGGTCCACAGCCCTCCAAGATGCAGTTGAGCTCGTCACGAAATGTGAAGCTTGTCACTTCCATTCCAAGATAACAAACCCGCCTGCCCAATCCCTTCAGACAATCCCTCTATCATGGCCATTTTCGTTCTGGGACTTCGATATCCTCAGCCCGTTCCCTCGAGCAATCGGGGGCTTTGAATTCTTGTTCGTTGCCGTCGACAAGTTTACAAAGTGGCTGTAAGTGACTGCCGTGAGAAAGGTAACTGCTCAGTCAGCTATCAAGTTACTGAAAGAATTGGTGTGTCGTTTTGGAGTTCCTGCAAGGATCATCACTTACAATGGCACCCAGTTCACGAGCCACACCTTCATGCAATATGTTCATACCCACGGATGCAAAATCTCATTCGCTTTTGTGGCACACCCCCGGAGCAATGGACAGGCTGAGAGGGCGAACGCTGAAGTGCTTCATGGACTCAAGACAAGAACTTTCGATATGCTGCAGAAGCACGACAGGCGGTGGATTCAAGAGCTGCCGGTAGTTCTCTGGTCCCTCAGAGCGACACCTAATCGAGCTACCGAGCAGACTCCCTTCTCCCTGGTCTACGGGGCAAAAGCAGTTATCCCCATGGAACTCATATATAGGTCCCCTCGAGTGCTTGCCTACGATGAAGTAGCGCAAGATCAGCACTGGCGTGACGACGGTGTGCTATTTGAGGAGTACCGTCTCCAGGCTGCTACGCGTGCTGCACGCTACCAGCAAGCCCTGCGTCGCTATCATAGACGCAGGGTTCATGCCCGGTGTTTTGAGGAAGGTGACCTTGTCCTCAGGCGCGTTCAGTCCTCCAAGGGTACAAACAAGCTATCACTAAAGTGGGAAGGCCTTTACTAGGTGGTACGAGTCAGCAGACCTGGCACAGTCCGTCTGGTGACCGGGGATGGCACACAGTTGCAAAACTCATGAAATATTGAGCATCTCCATAAGTACTACCCGTAAGGTGCAAGGCTCTCAGGCACTGCCCGGCAGCCACGATTTTGTACAGGCCTTGCCTCAGTTGCATGTAACCCCGTGTACAAAGCCGGGGCGATGACCACCTGCAAGATAAAATAAAGAAGCGCTGTGGGGGTGATGTAGGGTAGGAACCCTATAGCCCAATCATTCACGATAGGAGCGGGATCCCGCGAAGAACACGAAGAACACGAGGGGGAAAGAGAGGGAAAACACAAGGAAACACTAAACCAACACAAGAGAGTCACACATGTGCTAGATCCTCGAATAGATAGGGTTCACATGGTACACAATCAACCAAGGACGATACAAGGGTAACGGTCTTCTCCGTGAGGAGGTCTTGATGTTCTTCTCCATAAGGAGGTCTTGAATCCAAAGGAATCTTTTCCAAAGAGGCCGCGGTCTCTCACGAGGAGTAGATTCAATAAGGATGAGCGAAGCTCTATCTCTCAAAATGAGCTAAACCAACGCTAACCCTAGCTAGAAGGAATAGGTGGAGTATTTATAGTCTTAGTGCAAAAGAGGGGGCGACGGGGTACATGGGCTGCGTCCCAACACAAATCGGCACACAGGCGTCGGACGTCCGGGGGTCACCGGTCGTCCGGAGGCTCGCGAGGGTCCGGACGTCTGGTGCCTGTCGGACGTCCGTAATTTTGGTTCGGGTGTGCTTCGGTCGGACGTCCAGGCATCGTCGTTCGTCTGACGGGCTCTGGAAATCCGTAGATTTTGCTCGGGTGCGGGGGCGTCGGTCGTCCGGAGAGGGCCGGACGTCCGGAGCCTCAAGGTCGTCGGACGTCCGGTCCAGGCCGGTCGTCCGGAGCCTGTAGCTTCCTCTTCATCACTTCTTTTCCGTCTTCACGTCCAGCTTCCTCTTCTTCATCTCCTTGCTCCTTAGCTTCTCCATGGTACCTGAGCATGCACAAAGTATCCGTATGAGGTAGTATCCATGTCTCATGTGTATCAAAGTGGAAATGTGAGAGGAGAGATGTCACCTCAGTTTCAAGAGCTCTTGCACGTGCTCATGTCATGGGTCCAAGAGGTGTCGAAGGAGGTGTAGTTGGGTCCATGGGGATGGGATTGGGATGCTCTGCATCATCTCCCCTCCCTTGGGGAAGATCCATCCTCGGATCAAATTCTTCAATACCATGCAAGGGAGAGAGATCTTTGACATTGAAGATGTCGCTCACGTTGTACTTGTCGCGTGGGAGGTCGATCTTGTAAGCATTGTCGTTGTATCGTGCGAGAACCTTGAAAGGTCCATCCACTCGTGGTCGAAGCTTGGACTTGCATTCTTGTGGAAAGCGATCCTTGCGAAGGTGTAGCCGCACATGATCACCAATGTTGAAGACCATAGGTTTCTTGTTGAAGTTGAGCTTGGTCGCAAGGCGTTGAACTTGGTGCTTGATGGTGTTTCTTGTATCTTCATGCACCTTCTTGAGATGTTTTGCTCGTGCACTTGCGTCCAAATTGATGCGCTCTTGGAGTGGTAGAGGAAGAATGTCCAATGGTTACAATGGGTTGAATCCGTAGACGACCTCGAAGGGGGACTTGCCGGTAGTTGAGTGTCTTGCTCGGTTGTAGGCGAACTCGGCGATAGGTAGGCACTCCTCCCACTCCGTGATATTCTTCTTAATGAGTACTCGAAGTAGAGCGGAGAGTGTGCGGTTGGTCACCTCCATTTGGCCGTTGGTTTGAGGGTGGTAAGCCATGGAGAAGAGTAGCTTGATTCCGAGCTTGGCGCATAGGGTCTTCCAAAAGAAGCTTAGGAACTTGACATCGCGGTCCGAGATGATCGTCTTTGGCACTCCATGTAGACGCAATATTTCCCTACAAAAGAGATTAGCAACATGTGAAGCATCGTCTATCTTGTTGCAAGGAATAAAATGTGCCATTTTTTGAGAAACGGTCCACAACGACAAATACTGAATCGTTCCCATTTCGAGTCCTAGGCAAACCTAGTACAAAGTCCATGCTAATGTCTTCCCATGGTTGGTATGGAATTGGTAGAGGCATATAAAGGCCATGACATTGAGGTTTGGACTTAGCTTTGCGACATGTAGTGCATCGGTTGGTGAAGCGATTGACGTCCCGAAACATCTTGGGCAAAAAGTAGGTTTTCGAGAGGGTAGCGAATGTCTTGTTGCGTCCGAAATGTCCCATTAAGCCTTCTCCATGAGATTCCTGCAAAAGCAACAAACGAAGAGAAGACTCGGGAATGCAAAGTTTGTTAGCTCTCATAAGATATACATCTTTGATGTAATAGCGTTTCCAAGAGGTGTGCGACAAACACTTGGCATAAGGAGTAGAAAAAGTTGCATCATGCTTATACAAGTCTTTGATATGCTCAAAACCAATGACATCCAATTCAAGTTGAGTAACAAGCATGCATATGCGAGAAAGTGCGTCCGCTTCAATGTTTTCCTTTCCTTTGATGTACTTGATGACATAAGGAAAAGACTAAATAAATTCACTCCATTTAGCATGACACTTGTTCAACTTGGTTTAACCCTTAAGATACTTGAGAGTCTCATGATCGGTATCAATGATGAAATCATGTGGGTGAAGATAGTCTTCCCATTCATGCAAAACACGGACTAAAGCATATAGCTCTTTGTCATAGATGGGGTAATTGAGTTGCGCTTCGGAAAGTTTCTCACTAAAGTAGGCTATGGGGCGCTTCTCTTGTGTTAACACACCTCCTATGCCATTACCACTAGCATCGCAATGAATCTCAAAAGGCTTGTCGAAGTTGGGTAAAGCAAGCACGGGAGCATGAGTAAGAAAATTTTTAAGCTCATTGAATGCGGTATCTTGGGATGGTCCCCAAACAAAAGGTGCATTCTTCTTGCTCAAAGCATGCAAAGGCGAAGCAATGGTGCTAAAATCCTTCACAAAGCAACGATAGAAACCCGCAAGGCCAAGAAAACTACGCACTTGATGCAAATTGGTTGGTTGTGGCCAAGTCTTGATAGCATTGATCTTGGACTCATCAACATGAACACCCTTAGAATAAACAACAAAATCGAACAAAACGAGCTTGTCAACGCCAAAAAGGCATTTCTCCATATTAGCATAGAGATGCACTTTTCGAAGAGTTTGCAAAACGGTTCGGACATGGGTGACATGCTCTTTGAGAGACTTGCTAAAGACAAGGATATCATCAAAGTAGACCACAACAAATATACCAATGTAAGGGTGAAAGACATGATTCTTAAGCCGCATAAAAGTACCTAGTGCTTCCGATAGGCCCATGGGCATAACTAACCACTCATACGAGCCAAACTTGGTTTTGAAAGAGGTTTTCCATTCATCACCCTCTTGTGTGCGGATTTGATAGTAACCACTCTTAAGATCAATTTTAGAAAAGATAGTGGCACCACTAAGTTCATCAAGCATATCATCAAGGCGTGGAATGGGATACCTATAGCGAACGGTGATAGTGTTGATAGGTCTACGATCGGAGCACATGCGAAAGCTACCGTCACGTTTTGGCACAAGAATGACCGGGACGACACAAGGGCTTAAACTTTCACGCACATGTCCATGGTCTATGAGATGCTTTACTTGCCTTTGTATTTCTTTGGTTTCTTCGGGGTTGACGCGGTAGGGAGCTTTGTTCGGAAGCGGTGCCCTGGGGATGAGGTCGATGCGGTGCTCAATGCCTCATAGTGGAGGTAGTCCCGGAGGTAGCTCGTCAGGGAAAACTTCGTGAAATTCCTGCAAAACAGAAGACAACACTAGAGGAAGAGTGTGAGAAGTGTTAGTTTGTGGTGCATTGTCCATGCACACGAGGAGGTAGTGTAGGACACTAGACGGGTTTTCACACACTCCTCTTATCTCACTTTTGGTGGCAAATAGGACTAGGTTCTTCTTGTCGCTCATCGCGGAGGTGTTCGATTTGGGCTTGTGGCGCTCACTCTCTTTTTGGTGGCTCGCTCTCTCACTATGATCTCCACGATGGGTGGCTTGCTTGTTGGCGATCACTTGACTTGGCGACATTGGACGGAGGACGTACTCCTTGCCCTTCATCTTGAAGATGTAGTGTTTCGTTCGGCCGTTGTGGATGACTCCTCTATCGAATTGCCATGGGCGTCCAAGGAGATGATGGCAAAGGGTCATTGGAACTACATCGCACTCCAAGGTGTCTTCGTAGGCGCCAATTTTGAAGGAGACTTGTACTCGGTGCTCGACTTGGATGGTGCCAGAGTCGCTAAGCATTGCACTTTGTATGGATGTGGATGCTTTGTCTTGGGCAATTGGAGCTTGGAGCAAAGTTCTTCACTTGCGAGATTATGACAACTTTCTCCATCGATGATGACCTTGACAGATCATCCATTGGTGCCGGCCTTGGTGTGGAATATGTGGCATCTTTGGTCTTCTTCTTGGTGATGTTGGAGAGTCAAGACTTTGGAGACAACAAGTGCGGGACTTGAATCTTCATCACAAAAGACTTGTTCCTCTTCATCATTCACTTGCCGGTGCGTGGCGACTTGCTCAATGCCGTCCATTTCTTCTTCACTCATTGAATCATAAGTGTCGTCGTCATTGAGAATCATGGTCCGCTTGTTGGTGCACTCATAGGACTTGTGGACTCGGCCTCCGCAAGTGAAACACTTGAAGGAACTCGTCTTGACGGTCTCATCGGTTGGAGTTGATGATGATGAAGCTCTCGGCTTGAAGTTGCTCCTAGTAGGAGGATGACTTGGAGTGGACGAAGCTTTCTTGGAACTCGATTTGTCGATGGTGCTAGTAGAAGGCTTGGTAGTCGGTGTTGGAGTCATTCAAGCTTGGTTGTTGGAGAAGCTATATGACTTGGATGAGAACTTGGCATACTTGAAATCATCTTGCACTTGGCGTTCCGCTTTGGTAGCTTGGTGCACTAGCTCGATGAGGTTCGAGTATGGTTGGAAATCGGCGATCTTCTTGATAGGACGGTTGACTCCATTCAAGAAACGTGCCATTGTTTGCTCTTCATCTTCCGTGACATTGGCTCGTATCATGGTAATCTCTATCTCCTTGTAGTACTCTTAAACTCTCTTGGTTCCTTGCTTGAGTAGTTGGAGTTTCTTGAAGATGTCGCAGTTGTAGTAGGTAGGCACGAAACGTTCTCTCATGACATCCTTCATTTGTGCCCAAGTGGTGATGGGTGGTTCACCTCTTGTCTCACGGCGCTCGATGACTTGTTCCCACCAAATGAGGACCTAGTCTTGGAACTCAAGGGATGCCATCGCGATCTTCTTCTCTTCTTCATAATTGTGCAAACGGAAGATCTTGTCAACTTTCAATGCCCATGAAAGGTACTCTTCGGGATCGTTGCTTCCATTGAACTTGGGCATGGTGAACTTGAACTTGCCATAGCGTTGCTCTTCATTGTGTTGGGGCCCGGGATGATGATGCCCATGTTGTAGATGATTGTTCAACTCATGGTGCTCTTGGTGCGGAGGGTTGTTAACCTCATGTTGCTCTTGTCGTGGAGGATCTCCATTGTCTTCATGATGTTGAGGAACTTGTTGTTCTTGACGTGCTTGTGGAGGAGCTTGTCGAGCTCGAGGATGAGCTTGAGGATCTTGACGATGCACGTGAGCTAGAAATCTCCGTTCTTGAATTTCTTCGCGAAATGCTTCTTCTTGTTCTTGAGCTTGACGGCCTTGGTTTGCTATGACTCTACTTGAATCTTAGAGGGCTTGTTGTGCCGCAAGTGCTTGAGTTTCACAGAGTTGTTCTTCTTGGCGTTGTGCTTCGGCCTCTTGTGCCACTTGGTGTAGACGCGCTCGCTCTTCCTCTTCATGTTGGCATTGTCATTGCCATTCTCGTGCAAGCGCAAAGGCCTCTTGAGTTTGACGTCGTCGGTGCTCTTGAGAGTCAGTGTCGTGTAGGGGATTGAGGCTTGCTTGACGATTGTTGCGCGCGGCTCGGCGAAGAGTGTTTGATGTCGGTATGCTTGAGCAGGCGAGTGTGAAGTCGGAGTGTCGGCTTGAGCGAGTCCTTCTTAATGAAGACGAAGTGGAAGAAAAGCGGTAGAGCAACAAAGCGCGAATTTCGTCCATCCTTGCATCATTCTCTTGCTTGTGATCATCGAGCTTGTGGTCGAAGTAGTCCCTTGTACATTGCTCAGAAAGTCGCAAGTCGGTGGCGAGGTTGTCGATGCGTTCACTCATAGCTTGTTGCTCTTGATGCAAAGCACGTTGTGCACCAAAGAGGTGACTCTTGGTGATGAAGGAGTTCATGTCATCGTGTTGCTCCATGAAGAGTGGGTTGGTAGAAGTACTTGGCCTATCCATCATTCCAAGACAAATGTGAGTGGTAGAAAGAGAAGAACAAATACCAAATGTACCATGACCGAAGTTGAAAGTGGATCAAGGATCACTCCAATGTAGGACAAGGAAATATCACAATTGGTACTAGCTCTTGTCGGTTTCTCACACCTACACAAGTAAAAGCTTTTGATGGAGCTTGGTTAGGATGGTGGCACAAAATTTGATGCAATTGTAAGTGAGCTTCAATAATGTTGGAAAAGATTCACAAGATGCAATGTAACAAGTATACCAAGTATGTAAGGTACAAAGAAACACACACGCAAAAAGATAAGTGGGTCGTGCAACCAAGGGTGAGCCAAAATGTGGAATCCACAAAAATGCTCTTGTTGCACAACACTAGAGAGACGCTAGCACGATTGCATAATAGGCAAATACAAGAACTTGTGCACAACCTACTAAGCAAAAATGCAATGACTTCTATCCCAAGTATGCTTTATGGAAGGTGTTTCTATGATATGATCCAAGACGATCGACTATGTCAATCTTAATGTTGTGTGATGCTATGGTTCTTGCTTAAAAGCTCTTTACTTATCTTTCCTCTTTGCTTAAAAGCTTGTTTGGCTCTTTGATGTTGGAGCTCTTTTTCTTATGCGATACTTAACGAACCAAGATAGCAATTGTGTATGCGATGACAACTTTGTGACACAAGAGATGATACCAATATATGCAACAATGATGTATGTATGCTATGGGAAGTATGATCACTAATGTGCACAAGTCTCGTTGCCGGCAATACTCAATGGCTAGTCTCGGTGGGTAAGCAACGCAAAGGAGTAAGGCTATGATGGGTATCAATGTAATGGCAAGAGTGATATGTCCAATACCAAGACGAGGTTACCGGTATTGCTTCTGGCATGGTGTCAAAATGGTGGCACGAATACCAAGGTGTAGTCGAGGTGGTCGTTGTTGATGACGCGTCCGTGGCAAAGATGAGCGGCAGTGATGTCGATGTCGAACCGTACCTAGATAGCCGAAACACAAAAGGATACGGAACCGCGTGTCGGAGTGCGAAACGGGCCAAAATGTTGGTGGTATGCGGAAGTGAGGATGGTGTATAGTGGTAGGAGTGCGTTTGCGGAAATGTGCGGCGGTGGTGTTGACTACACTGAAAAAAATCAGTTTCGCCAGGGTCGGTCGGACGTCCGGGCTGGGCTGGTCACCCGGTCGTCGTCGGAAGTCCGGGCTGGGTCGGGCGTCCGGTGCCTGGGCGATTTTCAGGCACAGGATGAACAACAAGGGTTCTAGGTGGAGATGGCGAAAATGGTCAAATCCGGACAATTTTGTGGATGGAAAGGGTGGGGAAAGGGGGAAAAAGCTAGATCCACTCAAAACAAAGCAAATCCACGGATCCAAACCAACAAAATCTCAACACACTAACAAATCACAAAAAAATTGGGGCTATTCTTGTGGGGAATTTTCGAATTAGGACGAAAGACAACAAAACAAGGCTAGCAACACGACGGGGGGGCTCCGAAATCGTGATCAACGTGGCTCATGATACCAAGATGATGTAGGGTAGGAACCCTATAGCCAGATCTTTCATGATAGGAGCGGGATCCCGGGAACAACACGAAGAACACGAGGTGGAAAGAGAGGGAAAACACAAGGGAAACACGACGGAAACACTAAACCAACACAAGAGAGTCACACATGTGCTAGATCCTCGAATACATAGGGTTCACACGGTACACAATCAACCAAGGACGATACAAGGGTAATGGTCTTCTCCGTGAGGAGGTCTTGATGTTCTTCTCCATAAGGAGGTCTTGAATCCAAAGGGATCTTCCCCGAAGAGGCCGCGGTCTCTCACGAGGAGTAGATTTGATGTGGATGAGCGAAGCTCTATCTCTCAAAATGAGCTAAACCAACGCTAACCCTAGCTAGAAGGAATAGGTGGAGTATTTATAGTCTTAGTGCAAAAGAGGGGGGTGAAGGGGTACATGGGCTGCGGCCCAACACGAATCAGCACACAGGCGTTAGATGTCCGGGGGTCATCGGTCGTCCGGAGGTTCGCGAGGGTCCGGACGTCCGGTGCCTGTCGGACATCCATAATTACGGTTCGGGTGTGCTTCGGTCGGACATCCGGTCGGGGTCGGATATCCGGGCGTCGTCAGTCATCCGAGGGGCTCTGGACATCCGTAGATTTGGCTCGGGTGCGGGGGCGTTGGTCATCCGGAGAGGGCCGGCCGTCCGGAGCCTGGAGGTTGTCGGACGTCCGATCTAGGCCGGTCGTCCGGAGCCTGTAGCTTCCTCTTCATCACTTCTTCTCCGTCTTCACGTCCATCTTCCTCTTCTTCTTCTCCTTGCTCCTTAGCTTCTCCATGGTACCTGAGCATGCACAAAGTATCCGTATGAGGTAGGAGCCATGTCTCATGTGTATCAAACTGGAAATGTGAGAGGAGAGATGTCACCTCGGTTTCAAGAGCTCTTACACGTGCTCATGTCATGGGTCCAAAAGGTAACGAAGGAGATGTAGTTAGGTCCATGGGGATGGCCTTGGGATGCTCCGCATCAGGGGGGCCCTGATCGAGATCGCATGCATGCACGAGCACACCCAGATCACTGCATAAGCATTTCATGAGCATTTTCATATGTATATAGATAGGATTGCATCCTGCATTCATTCTCATCTTCATGGACTTGCAGGTTCCTGCCGTGAACTTGACTCCGATAAGGGACGAGAAGATTGCACGGCACAGTGATCCCTGGCAAGCCAAACAGATAAGTTTACCTCTTTTACATTAGTGTTCTGTAAGCTATAACTTGTGCATAGAGAATCCTCGCCGCTCTATTGGAACTAGGGTGCTCCCATCCTTGGCTCAAACGCTGCTTCGGCCTGGATGGTTGCAGTGGCCCTTGGTGAAAAGGGAGTGGACGGGGGGCTGGCGCCTCAGTATGTTCCCCGACAGACTTGGTTCTCCGGCAGACGAGAAGGGTGCCGGTAGGATTGAAGGAAATATGCCCTAGAGGTAATAATAATGTTATTATTTTATTTCCTTATATCATGATAAATGTTTATTATTCATGCTAGAATTGTATTATCCGAAAACATAATACTTGTGTGAATACATAGACAAACTAAAACGTCACTAGTATGCCTCTACTTGACTAGCTTGTTAATCAAAGATGGTTATGTTTCCTAACCATAGACATGTGTTGTCATTTGATTAACGGGATCACATTATTAGGAGAATGATGTGATTGACATGACCCATTCCACTAGCTTAGCACCCGATCGTTTAGTATGTTGCTATTGCTTTCTTCATGACTTATACATGTTCCTATGACTATGAGATTATGCAACTCCCGTTTGACGGAGGAACACTTTGTGTGCTACCAAACGTCACAACGTAACTGGGTGATTATAAAGGTGCTCTACAGGTGTCTCCAAAGGTAAATGTTGGGTTGGCGTATTTCGAGATTAGGATTTGTCACTCCGATTGTCGGAGAGGTATCTCTGGGCCCTCTCGGTAATGCACATCACATAAGCCTTGCAAGCATTGCAACTAATGAGTTAGTTGCGAGATGATGTATTACGAAACGAGTAAAGAGACTTTCCGGTAACGAGATTGAACTAGGTATTGAGATACCGACGATCGAATCTCGGGCAAGTAACATACCGATGACAAAGGGAACAACGTATGTTGTTATGCTGTCTGACCGATAAAGATCTTCGTAGAATATGTGGGAGCCAATATGAGCATCTAGTTTCCGCTATTTGTTATTGACCGGAGACATGTCACGGTCATGTCTACATTGTTCTCGAACCCGTAGGGTCCGCACGCTTAAGGTTTCGATGACAGTTATATTATGAGTTTATGAGTTTTGATGTACCGAAGTTAGTTCGGAGTCCCGGATGTGATCACGGACATAACGAGGAGTCTCGAAATGGTCGAGACATAAAGATTGATATATTGGACGGCTATATTCGGACACCGGGAGTGTTCCGGGTGATTTCGGAGAAAACTGGAGTGCCGGAGGGTTACTGAAACCCCCCGGGAGAAGTAATGGGCCATATGGGCCTTAGTGGAGAGAGAGAAGGGTAGCCAGTGTGGGCCGCGCGCCTCCTCCCCCCTTGGTCTGAATTGGACTAGGAGAGGGGGGGCGGCGCCCCCCTTTCCTTCTCCCTTCCCACTTCCTTTCCCCCTCCTAGTAGGAGTCCTACTCCTACTTGGAGGAGGACTCCTCCTTGGCGCGCCAATAGGGCCGGCCGGCCTCCTCCCCTTGCTCCTTTATATACGGGGGCAGGGGGCACCCCTAGACACACAAGTTGATCCATGTGATCATTTTCTTAGCCGTGTGCGGTGCCCCCTTCCACCATAATCCTTGATAATATTGTAGCAGTGCTTAGGCGAAGCCCTACGACGGTAGGACATCAAGATCGTCACCTACGACGGTAGTCGTGCTGACGGAACTCTTCCCCGACACTTTGCTGGATCTGAGTCCGGGGATCGTCATCGAGCTGAATGTGTGCTAAAACTCGGAGGTGCCGTAGTATCGGTGCTTGATCGGTCGGGCCGTGAACACGTACGACTACATCAACCGCGTTGTGCTAACGCTTCCGTTGCTATGCATCACCATGATCTTGCGTGTGCTTGATCGGTCGGTCTACAAGGGTACGTAGATCACACTCTCCCCTCTCGTTGCTATGCATCACCATGATCTTGCGTGTGCGTAGGAAATTTTTTGAAATTACTACGTTCCCCAACAGTGGTATCAGAGCCTAGGTTTTATGTGTTGATGTTATATGCACGAATAGAACACAAGTGAGTTGTGGGCGATATAAGTCATACTGCTTACCAGCATGTCATACTTTGGTTCGGCGGTATTGTTGGACGAAGCGGCCCGGACCGACATTACGCGTACGCTTACGTGAGACCAGTTCTCCCGACATGCTTTGCACAAAGGTGGCTAGCGGGTGTTAGTTTCTCCAACTTTAGTTGAACCGAGTGTGGCTACGCCCGGTCCTTGCGAAGGTTAAAACAGCACCAACTTGACAAACTATCATTGTGGTTTTGATGCGTAGGTAAGATTGGTTCTTACTTAAGCCCGTAGCAGCCACGTAAAACTTGCAACAACAAAGTAGAGGACGTCTAACTTGTTTTTGTAGGGCATGTTGTGATGTGATATGGTCAAGACATGATGCTAAATTTTATTGTATGAGATGATCATGTTTTATAACCAAGTTATCGGCAACTGGCAGGAGCCATATGGTTGTCGCTTTATTGTATGCAATGCAATTGCGCTGTAATGCTTTACTTTATCACTAAGCGGTAGCGATAGTCGTGGAAGCATAAGATTGGCGAGACGACAACGATGCTACGATGGTGATCAAGGTGTCGCGCCGATGACGATGGTGATCATGACGGTGCTTCGAAGATGGAGATCACAAGCACAAGATGATGATGGCCATATCATATCACTTATATTGATTGCATGTGATGTTTATCTTTTATGCATCTTATCTTGCTTTGTTTGACGATAGCATTTTAAGATGATCTCTCACTAATTATCAAGAAGTGTTCTCCCTGAGTATGCACCGTTGCGAAAGTTCTTCGTGCTGAGACACCACATGATGATCGGTTGTGATAGGCTCTACGTTCAAATACAACGGGTGCAAAATAGTTGCACACGCGGAATACTCAGGTTATACTTGACGAGCCAAGCATATACAGATATGGCCTCGGAACATGGAGACCGAAAGGTCGAGCGTGAATCATATAGTAGATATGATCAACATAGTGATGTTCACCAATGAAACTACTCCATCTCACGTGATGATCGGACATGTTTTAGTTGATTTGGATCATGTAATCACTTAGAGGATTAGACGGATGTCTATCTAAGTGGGAGTTCTTTAGTAATATGATTAATTGAACCTAAATTTATCATGAACTTAGTACCTTATAGTATCTTGCTTTTTTATGTTTTATTGTAGATAGATGGCCCGTGTTGTTGTTCCATTGAATTTTAATGCGTTCCATGAGAAAGCAAAGTTGAAAGATGATGGTAGCAATTACACGGACTGGGTCCGTAACTTGAGGATTATCCGCATTGCTGCACAGAAGAATTAAGTTCTGGAAGCACCGCTGGGTGCCAGGCCTGCTGCTGGAGCAACACCAGATGTTATGAACGTGTGGCAGAGCAAAGCTGATGACTACTCGATAGTTCAGTGTGCCACGCTTTACGGCTTAGAATCGGGACTTCAACGACGTTTTGAACGTCATGGAGCATATGAGATGTTCCAGGAGTTGAAGTTAATATTTCAAGCAAATGCCCGGATTGAGAGATATGAAGTCTCCAATAAGTTCTATAGCTGCAAGATGGAGGAGAACAGTTATGTCAGTGAGCATATACTCAAAATGTCTGGGTATAATAATCACTTGATTCAATTGGGAGTTAATCTTCTAGATGATTGCGTCATTGACAGAATTCTCCAATCACTGCCATCAAGCTACAAGAGCTTCGTGATGAACTATAATATGCAAGGGATGAATAAGACTATTCCCGAGCTCTTCGCAATGCTGAAAGCTGCGGAGGTAGAAATCAAGAAGGAGCATCAAGTGTTGATGGTCAACAAGACCACTAGTTTCAAGAAAAATGGCAAAGGGAAGAAGAAGGGGAACTTCAAAAAGAATAGCAAGCAAGTTTCTACTCAAGAGAAGAAACCCAAACCTGGACCTAAGCCTGAAACTGAGTGCTTCTACTACAAGCAGACTGGTCACTAGAAGCGGAACTGCCCCAAGTATTTGGCGCATAAGAAGGATGGCAAGGTGAACAAAGGTATATGTGATATACATGTTATTGATGTGTACCTTACTAATGCTCGCAGTAGCACCTGGGTATTTGATACTGGTTCTGTTGATAGCATTTGCAACTCGAAACAGGGACTACGGATTAAGCGAAGATTGGCTAAGGATGAGGTGACGATGCGCGTGGGAAATGGTTCCAAAGTCGATGTGATCGCGGTCAGCACGCTACCTCTACATCTACCTTCGAGATTAGTATTAGACCTAAATAATTGTTATTTGGTGCCAGCGTTAAGCATGATCATTATATCTGGATCTTGTTTGATTCGAGACGGTTATTCATTTAAATCAGAGAATAATGGTTGTTCTATTTATATGAGTAATATCTTTTATGGTCATGCACCCTTAAAGAGTGGTCTATTCTTATTAAATCTCAATAGTAGTGACACACATATTCATAATGTTGAAGCCAAAAGATGCAGAGTTGATAATGATAGTGCAACTTATTTGTGGCACTGCCATTTGGGTCATATCGGTGTAAAGCGCATGAAGAAACTCCATACTGATGGACTTTTGGAACCACTTGATTATGAATCACTTGGTACTTGCGAACCGTGCCTTATGGGTAAGATGACAAAAACACCGTTCTCCAGTACTATGGAGAGAGCAACAGATTTGTTGGAAATCATACATACAGATGTATGTGGTCCGATGAATGTTGAGGCTCGTGGTGGATATCGTTATTTTCTCACCTTCACAGATGACTTAAGCAGATATGGGTATATCTACTTAATGAAACATAAGTCTAAAACGTTTGAAAAGTTCAAAGAATTTCATAGTGAAGTTGAAAATCATCGTAACAAGAAAATAAAATTCCTATGATCTGACCGTGGAGGAGAACATTTGAGTTACGAGTTTGGTGTACATATGAAACAATGCGGAATAGTTTCGCAACTCACACCACCCGGAACACCACATCGTAATGGTGTGTCCGAACGTCGTAATCGTACTTTACTAGATATGGTGCGATCTATGATGTCTCTTACTGATTTACCGCTATCGTTTTGGGGTTATGCTCTAGAGACGGCCGCATTCACGTTAAATAGGGCACCATCAAAATCCATTGAGACGACACCTTATGAACTGTGGTTTGGCAAGAAACCAAAGTTGTCGTTTCTGAAAGTTTGGGGTTGCGATGCTTACGTGAAAAAGCTTCAACCTGATAAGCTCGAACCCAAATCGGAGAAATGTGTCTTCATAGGATATCCAAAGGAAACTATTGGATACACCTTCTATCACAGATCCGAAGGCAAGACTTTTGTTGCTAAATTCGGAAATTTTCTAGAGAAGGAGTTTCTCTCGAAAGAAGTGAGTGGGAGGAAAGTAGAACTTGACGAGGTAACTGTACCTGCTCCCTTATTGGAAAGTAGCACATCACAGAAACCAGTTTCTATGACACCTACACCAATTAGTGAGGAAGCTAATGATGATGATCATGAAACTTCAGAACAAGATACTACTGAACCTCGTAGATCAACCAAAGTAAGATCCGCACCAGAGTGGTACGGTAATCCTGTTCTGGAAATCATGCTACTAGATCATGATGAACCTATGAACTATGGAGAAGCAATGGTGAGCCCAGATTCCGTAAAATGGCTTGAAGCCATGAAATCTGAGATGGGATCCATGTATGAGAACAAAGTATGGACTTTGGTTGACTTGCCCAAAGATAGGCAAGCAATTGAGAATAAATGGATCTTCAAGAAGAAGACTGACGCTGACGGTAATGTTACTATCTACAAAGCTCGACTTGTCACAAAAGGTTTTCGACAAGTTCAAGGGATTGACTATGATGAGACCTTCTCACCCGTAGCGATGCTTAAGTCTGTCCGAATCATGTTAGCAATTGCCGCATTTTATAATTATGAAATTTGGTAGATGGATGTCAAAACTGCATTCCTGAATGGATTTCTGGAAGAAGAGTTGTATATGATGCAACCGGAAGGTTTTGTCGATCCAAAGGGAGCTAACAAAGTGTGCAAGCTCCAGCGATCCATTTATGGACTGGTGCAAGCTTCTCAGAGTTGGAATAAACGATTTGATAGTGTGATCAAAGCATTTGGTTTTGTATAGACTTTTGGAGAAGCCTGTATTTACAAGAAAGTGAGTGGGAGCTCTGTAGCATTTCTGATATTATATGTAGATGACATATTACTAATCAGAAATGATATAGAATTTCTGGATAGCATAAAGGGATACTTGAATAAGAGTTTTTCAATGAAAGACCTCGGTGAAGCTTCTTACATATTGGGCATTAAGATCTATAGAGATAGATCAAGACGCTTAATTGGACTTTCACAAAGCACATACCTTGACAAAATTTCGAAGAAGTTCAAAATGGATCAAGCAAAGAAAGGATTCTTGCCTGTGTTACAAGGTGTGAAATTGAGTAAGACTCAATGCCCGACCAATGCAGAAGATAGAGAGAAAATGAAAGATGTTCCCTATGCTTCAGCCATAGGATCTATCATGTATGCAATGCTGTGTACCAGACCTGATGTGTGTCTTGCTATAAGTCTAGCAGGGAGGTACCAAAGTAATCCAGGAGTGGATCACTGGACAGCGGTCAAGAACATCCTGAAATACCTGAAAAGGACTAAGGATATGTTTCTCATATATGGAGGTGACAAAGAGCTCATCGTAAATGGTTACGTTGATGCAAGCTTTGACACTGATCCGGACGATTCTAAATCACAAACCGGATACGTGTTTACATTAAACGGTGGAGCTGTCAGTTGGTGCAGTTCTAAACAAAGCGTTGTGGCGGGATCTACATGTGAAGCGGAGTACATAGCTGCTTCGAAAGCAGCAAACGAAGGAGTCTGGATGAAGGAGCTGATATCCGATCTAGGTGTCATACCTAGTGCATCGGGTCCAATGAAAATCTTTTGTGACAATACTGGTGCAATTGCCTTGGCAAAGGAATCCAGATTTCACAAGAGAACCAAGCACATCAAGAGATGCTTCAATTCCATCCAGGATCTAGTCTAGGTGGGAGACATAGAGATTTGCAAGATACATATGGATCTGAATGTTGCAGATCCGTTGACTAAGCCTCTTCCACGAGCAAAACATGATCAGCACCAAAGCTCCATGGGTGTTAGAATCATTACTGTGTAATCTAGATTATTGACTCTAGTGCAAGTGGGAGACTGAAGGAAATATGCCCTAGAGGCAATAATAATGTTATTATTTTATTTCCGTATATCATGATAAATGTTTATTATTCATGCTAGAATTGTATTATCCGGAAACATAATACTTGTGTGAATACATAGACAAACTAAAACGTCACTAGTATGCCTCTACTTGACTAGCTTGTTAATCAAAGATGGTTATGTTTCCTAACCATAGACATGTGTTGTCATTTGATTAACGGGATCACATTATTAGGAGAATGATGTGATTGACATGACCCAATCCACTAGCTTAGCACCCGATCGTTTATATGTTGCTATTGCTTTCTTCATGACTTATACATGTTCCTATGACTATGAGATTATGCAACTCCCGTTTGCCGGAGGAACACTTTGTGTGCTACCAAACGTCACAACGTAACTGGGTGATTATAAAGGAGCTCTACAGGTGTCTCCAAAGGTAAATGTTGGGTTGACGTATTTCGAGATTAGGATTTGTCACTCCGATTGTCGAAGAGGTATCTCTGGGCCCTCTCGGTAATGCACATCACATAAGCCTTGCAAGCATTGCACCTAATGAGTTAGTTGTGAGATGATGTATTACGAAACGAGTAAAGATACTTGCCGGTAACGAGATTGAACTAGGTATTGAGATACCGACGATTGAATCTCGGTCAAGTAACATACCGATGACAAAGGGAACAACGTATGTTGTTATGCGGTCTGACCGATAAAGATCTTCATAGAATATGTGGGAGCCAATATGAGCATCCAGGTTCCGCTATTGGTTATTGACCGGAGACATGTCTCGGTCATGTCTACATTGTTCTCGAACCCGTAGGGTCCGCAAGCTTAAGGTTTTGATGACAGTTATATTATGAGTTTATGAGTTTTGATGTACCGAAGTTAGTCCGGAGTCCCGGATGTGATCACGGACATAATGAGGACTCTCGAAATGGTCGAGACATATAGATTGATATATTGGACGGCTATATTCGGACACCGGAAGTGTTCCAGATGATTTCGGAGAAAACCGGAGTGCCGGAGTGTTACCGGAACCCCCCGGGAGAAGTAATGCGCCATATGGGCCTTAGTGGAGAGAGTGAAGGGCAGCCAGGGTGGGTCGTGCGCCTCCTCCCCCCTTGGTCCGAATTGGACTAGGAGAGGGGGGGCGGTGCCCCCCTTTCCTTCTCCCTCCCCACTTCCTTTCCCCCTCCTACTCCTACTAGGAGGAGGACTCCTCCTTGGCGCGCCAATAGGGCCAGCCGGCCTCCTCCCCTTACTCCTTTATATACCGGGGCAGGGGGCACCCCTAGACACACAAGTTGATCCATGTGATTGTTTTCTTAGCCGTGTGTGGTGCCCCCTTCCACCATAATCCTCGATAATATTGTAGCGGTGCTTAGGCGAAGCCCTACGACGGTAGAACATCAAGATCGTCACCATGTCGTCATGCTGACGGAACTCTTCCCTGACACTTTGCTGGATCAGAGTCCGGGGATCGTCATCGAGCTGAAAATGTGCTAAAACTCGGAGGTGCCATAGTTTCGGTGCTTGATCGGTCGGGCCATGAAGACGTACGACTACATCAACCGCGTTATGCTAACGCTTCCGCTGTCGGTCTACAAGGGTATGTAGATCACACTCTCCCCTCTCGTTGCTATGCATCACCATGATCTTGCGTGTGCATAGGAATTTCTTTGAAATTACTACGTTCCCCAACAAGGATATCATGTCAGGAAAACTTGTTTAATTACAGTAAAGAGGCACTCCACCTCTGCAAGGACATATACATGCACGGGTTCCCGACAAGGCTTATCTCTTTCACTGACATGCAGATACAAATACAAGCATTACAGAACACAAACATGGATGAAAGGATTACATTATTTGAATTAAAATTTGGCAATTGCCTACAAGTTTAAGATGGTAAAAAGATAAGTGCTCCGTAATGCCCTTTACTGTCCCTATCCTCCTAGGCACAGCCATCAAAGGCGAGGAGGACAAAAGGAGCGCCAGAGCTGAAGTCCCGTCCATTCCCATTGGGCTCCAGGGGAGGTAGCCCAGAGGGAACGGAAGCACGAGGGAACGCCTCGATGAAGAGCACGGCGGAAGGCGGCCCCGTCAACCACCATCACGAGGGCCAGCAGGACTAGGCAGGGCTAACGGAGCTGCAGCCCGAGAGGAAGCCTGCCGGGGTCCAGTTGGAAGACTGTTGGAGGAGCCTGGCAGCACCATCCACACCTCTGCATCCATCTCCCCGGCAAATCACATTGTCGGGGAAGAGGCGCAGATGCAGATGGTCGTGCTGCCGCCTGATGAAGATGGTGCGGGCGAGGATCAGCCGGAATCAGAGTCGTCGCTCCTCCGCCCGCTGCCATCATCATCGCCGTCACTGTCCTCCTTGTCGCTTTCGCTCGAGGAAGAGCTTTCGTCGTTGGTCGATCTCTCCACGCAGCACCTTAAGCGGCCTCCTGAGAGCCCAAACATCTTGACGAAGAGCAGGCTAGTCTCCATTAATTTACAATAGCGAATGTGCCCCTCCGAGAAGCTGTCGGCACGAGTGAAGGTCTTCCAGCCACGACGAAGATAAATTACATGAGGGGCGGGGAAATTGACGTCAACCCACAAGCTTCCATTCCCATAGCCCCTCATGTCGGAGTCAAAACCAGCGGATCTCGGGTAGGGGGTCCCGAACTGTGCGTCTAAGGCGGATGGTAACAGGAGGCAGGGGTGTAACGCCCCAGATGTAACTTTCCATATTTGTATCCAACTCTTGCCGTCTCCGGCGCTAAGTTATATTTATTTCTCGGGTTCGGGTCTTTGTCTCCGTGTGTTGTTTTTCTTTTCGTGCATCCCTTATCATGTTTTCACGTGCATTGCTTTTGCATACATGTTCATCTCATGCATTCGAGCATTTTCCCCGTTGTCCGTTTTGCAATCCGGCGTTCCGTTCTCCTCCGGTGGTCATTTCTACCTTTCTTTCTTGTGTGGGGTTTAAACATTTCCGGATTGGACCGAGTCTTGCCAAGAGGCCTTGGTTTACTACCGGTAGACCGCCTGTCAAGTTTCGGGTCATTTGGACTTCGTTTGATACTCCAACGGTTAACCGAGGGACCGAAAAGGCCTCGTGTGTGTTGCAGCCCAACACCCCCCAAATTTGGCCCAAAACCCACCAAACTCTGCTCCATGTCCTAGAGCGTTCGATCATGATCGTGTGGGCGAAAACCGCACCTCATTTGGACTCTCCTAGCTCCACCTATGCCTATTTATACCCCCTCCATTCGGATCTTTTCTTCCCCCGTCCGAAACCCTAGTTCTTAAAAAAAAAAAACCTCCCCGCACCGACGGACACGTCCGCCCCCAGCCGGACGCGTCCGCCGCCGCGTCCCTCGTCCAACCGCCGATCGCCACGTGGGCGAGGCCCACATCGCCGCCGCCAGCCCGGATCGGGCCCTCCCCGGCCCGCAGCCTCCCCGCCG
>NC_041390.1:273184456-273216930 GCF_002162155.2 Triticum dicoccoides | reverse complement strand
AGTATCGAGTATACTCCAGGCAAGGCTAATGTGATTGCTGACGCTTTGAGCAGAAAAGCATATTGCAACAGTCTGATTCTCAAGCCTTATCAACCCGAGCTTTGTGAAGCTTTCCGCAAACTGAATCTGCAAGTTGTTCCTCAAGGTTTCCTCGCCAACCTTCAAGTCTCTCCTACCTTAGAAGACCAGATTCGCCAAGCCCAACTTCTTGATGCTATGGTGAAGAAGGTGAAGATTGGTATTGCAAAGAGTCAGTCCAAGTACAAGTGCTACCGACTTGATGACAAGGACACTCTCTTCTTCGAGGATCGAATTGTTGTGCCCAAAGGTGAACTTCGTAAGGTGATCATGAACGAGGCTCACAACTCTCTCCTCTCCATCCACCCTGGTAGTACGAAGATGTATCAGGATCTCAAGCAAACTTATTGGTGGACTCGAATGAAGCGTGAGATCGCTCAATTCGTGAATGAATGTGATGTCTGCAGAAGAGTGAAGGCAGAACAACAAAGGCCAGCTGGTCTCCTCCAACCTCTTGCCATTCCAGAATGGAAGTTTGACCACATTGAAATGGACTTCGTGACTGGGTTTCCAAAGTCCAAGCGTGGCAATGATGCTATATTCGTCGTCATCGACAAGCTCACCAAAGTGGCTCATTTTCTGCCTATCAAAGAGTCGATCACTGCAGCTCAATTGGCGGAACTCTATACCTCTCGCATTGTCTCTCTGCACGGTATTCCTCAAGTGATATCTTCAGACCGTGGCATCATCTTTACCTCCAAGTTTTGGGATTCTTTTCAGAAGGCCATGGGTACCAACATCCGCTTCAGCACAGCTTTCCATCCTCAAACAAGCGGTCAAGTCGAACGTGTCAACCAAATTCTTGAAGATATGCTCAGGGCTTGTGTGATTTCTTTCGGCATGAAGTGGGAGGATTGTCTTCCTTATGCTGAATTCTCATACAACAACAGCTTTCAAGCAAGTTCGGGCAAGGCCCCCTTCGAAATTCTGTATGGTAGGAAGTGCCGTACCCCTCTCAACTGGTCTGAAACCGGTGAACGTCAGCTGCTGGGTAATGACTTAATCACAGAAGCAGAAGAGATGTGCAAAGTCATTCGTGATAACCTCAAAGCAGCCCAGTCCCGCCAGAAGAGCTACTATGATAGTAAGCACCGTGATCTGGTTTTCGAGATTGGAGATCATGTTTACCTCCGCGTCTCTCCCATGAAAGGTACTCGTCGCTTCGGTATCAAAGGGAAGCTTGCCCCTAGATACGTGGGACCTTTCAAGATTGTCAGCAAGAAAGGCGACCTCGCCTATCAACTCGAGCTTCCTTCAAACTTTGCAAATGTTCATGATGTGTTCCATGTCTCTCAGCTTCGAAAGTGCTTCAAGACTCCTGACCGCACCGTCAACTTCGAGGACATTGAGCTCCAAGAAGATCTCTCCTATCGTGAGCACCCAGTTGCTATTCTCGAAGAGACTGAACGCAAGACTCGCAACAAGTCAATCAAATTTCTCAAAGTCAAGTGGTCACACCATTCCGACCGTGAAGCTACCTGGGAACGCGAGGATCACCTCCGTTCTGAGTACCCGGAGTTCTTCCAGTCCTAGATCTCGGGACGAGATCTTTTCGTAGTGGTGGAGTGTTGTAACGCCCCAGATGTAACTTTCCATATTTGTATCCAACTCTTGCCATCTCCGGCGCTAAGTTATATTTATTTCTCGGGTTCGGGTCTTTGTCTCCGTGTGTTGTTTTTCTTTTCGTGCATCCCTTATCATGTTTTCACGTGCATTGCTTTTGCATACATGTTCATCTCATGCATTCGAGCATTTTCCCCGTTGTCCGTTTTGCAATCCGGCGTTCCGTTCTCCTCCGGTGGTCATTTCTACCTTTCTTTCTTGTGTGGGGTTTAAACATTTCCGGATTGGACCGAGTCTTGCCAAGCGGCCTTGGTTTACTACCGGTAGACCGCCTGTCAAGTTTCGGGTCATTTGGACTTCGTTTGATACTCCAACGGTTAACCGAGGGACCGAAAAGGCCTCGTGTGTGTTGCAGCCCAACACCCCCCAAATTTGGCCCAAAACCCACCAAACTCTGCTCCATGTCCTAGAGCGTTCGATCACGATCGTGTGGGCGAAAACCGCACCTCATTTGGACTCTCCTAGCTCCCTCTATGCCTATATATACACCCCTCCGTTTTCGGATCTCTCCCTCTCCCCGAAACCCTAAAAAAAACAGATCTCCTTCCTCCGCCGCCGACGGACGTGTCCGGCCCGCGCCGGACAGCGTCCGCTCCACCCAGCCGCCCGCCTCAACCAACGCCGCCGCGCCACGTGTCCCGGACGGGCGCCCACATCGCCGCGGTCGCGCCGGCCCGCCCGAGCCCGCGGGGAGCCCGCCTCCTCGTCCGACCGGGCCACTCCCCTCCGCCGCGCCCCGCTTCTTCTCCCTCGTCGCCGGGCCACCGCCGCCTGCGTCGCCGGCGCCCCACCGCCGCCGCGCTCCGGTCGCCGCCCCCCGACCGGCTGCCGCCTCCTCGCCGCGTCTCCGGCCAGATCCGGCCGCGGGAGTGCCGGATCCGGCGACCCCGACCTCCCCGGCCTCTTCCCCGAGCTCCGGCGAGCTCCTGGGCCTCTCCGGCGCAACTCCGGCGAGCAGCTACAGTGTTTCCGGCGAACTCCGTAAACCGCGCCAGATCTGAGATCTAATCCTCTAGGTTGACTTTTCATCCCCGTAACCCTAATTTTTATGCGATGTTTGACTGCTCGTATCTCCGCAACCGTAGATCCGTTTTAGGCGTATGATATATCAAAATCTTCGCCTCGACATGTACATCATTTCATTCCATTGCATCATTTGCATTTGAGGTCATCTTGATACCCAAAATGCTGTTAGAAGGAGGCTTCTTGAGTTAAATTGCAGAACCGTTAGTTCATCATGCACTTTTGTCATTTTTGCTATGTTTAATCCGTGCATGATATGCCTGTGCCCCTTTGGGATGTATTGTGAAGCATTTTGTCTTCTTTCCAGAGGTGCCACCCATGCATTTTTAGGATGTGTGTGTTGTCTTGTGCAAGCTTGCGAAGAGAGGTACCTGAGATTGCAGATTTCAGGGACTTAGTGATTTTCGCTAAGTCTGGGATATTTTAGTTCATGATGCTATATGTCCAGCTTGTTTCCTAGCGATCCGTGCCTCTTTTGAGGATGATCAGTAAGGGAGTTTTGATATTTATGTCATGCTCTATCCATCCATGTCTTTGTTGGCATTTGTGGAGTGCTCTAGGTTGACTCAATCGAGCTCAACTTTTGCTTCGTTGTTAATCTGGGCAGATCGTCAACTTGTTTGCGATTTCGCCGATGCTACCGTTAGAGTTCCATGCATGCTATGCCTTCGTTCTTGCCATGTGTAGCTAGAACTTTGTGCCTTCTTGCTGGTTATATGCTTTCCTTGCCATGACTTGCACCGTAGAGAGTGCATCGAGCTCGTTTACATGCCTTCGTGAGTTAAATTTCAGCATGTCTCAGTTTTCACTAAGTCTGAAAACTGATTGTGTTCGAGCGATGTTCGTGAGCTCGGTAGAGTATTTTGTGAACCCTTTTGGCCCCAGGTCACTTTGGGTGTTTTATTAAGCTTGATGAATAGCTCCATGCCATGTTCTTACTTGTCATGTTCAGGTTTTCTATCATGTTGTTTTGCTGCTCCGAAGAGAGCTTCGTGATCTGAAATTTCAGACTAGTGTTGATTTCACTAAGTCTGAAATCTGTTTTGCATTTGCGTTTTAGCCATGCTTGTTTGAACCTCTTAATGGATGAATTTGCCTATGGCTCAGTGCTAGTGTTTTGTCAACCATCTTGTGTACATCACTGCCATGTATTTTGTTTTCATGTTTGGTGGCTGTAGCATGTTCATTTCGTTGCATTTAGATGCCTACTTGCTGTAAATCGCAGACCGGTGTCATATCTTAAAACGCTTGCCATTTCCAAACCGTAGCTCCGATTCCTATGATCTTTATATCGTTTTCAAGCGATTTCATCCCCTCTATCCAGTGGCACACTTGGTTTTCCAAGTTGAGGCCAGGTTCATGCATTTCCTGTCATATCTTACATTTTGCATCCCGCATCGCATCCCGCATAGCATATCGTCATTTCATCATATTGCTTGGTCTTGCCCGTGGTTGATTGTGTCCTTGTTGCTTGTTTGTCTTTGGGTAGAGCCGGGAGACGAGTTCGCTACCGAGGAGCCCGTTGAGTTTGCTTGTGAGGATCCAGTCAACTCTGACAACTGTGCAGGCAAGATGATCATACCCTCGAAATCACTACTATCTTTGCTATGCTAGTTTGCTCGCTCTTTTGCTTTGCCACTGCTACGATGCCTACCTTTTGCTTGTCAGCCTCCCAATTGCCATGTTGAACCCCTAACCCACCTTTGTCCTAGCAAACCGTTGATTGGCTATGTTACCGCTTTGCTCAGCCCTTCTTATAGCGTTGTTAGCTGCAGGTGAAGATTGGAGCCGTTCCTCGTGGGAACATTTATTTACTTGTTGGGATATCATTATATTGCTATGTTATCTTAATGCATCTATATACTTGGTAAAGGGTGGAAGGCTCGGCCTCTCGCCTAGTGTTTTGTTCCACTCTTGCCGCCCTAGTTTCCGTCATATCGGTGTTATGTTCCCGGATTGTGCGTCCCTTACGCGGTTGGGCTATAATGGGAACCCCTTGATAGTTCGCCTTGATTAAAGCTTTTCCAGCAATGCCCAACATTGGTTTTACCATTTGCCACCTAGCCCCTTTTTCCCTTGGGTTTCCGGAGCCCAAAGGTCATCTTTATTTTAGCCCCCCCCCCCCACGGGCCAGTGCTCCTCTGAGTGTTGGTCCGAACTAGAGCCCTGTGCAGCGCCACCTCGGGGAAACTCGAGGTTTGGTTTTAGTTGTACGGATTGCTCATCTGAGTGTGCCCTGAGAAAGAGATATGTGCAGCTCCTATCGGGATTTGTCGGCACATTCGGGCGGTGTTGCTGGACTTGTTTTAACCTGTCGAATCATCTTGTTGTACCGAGATACCGAGTCTGATCGGTGTGTCTTGGGTGGAGGTCTATTCCTTCGTTGACCGTGAGAGCTTGTTATGGGCTAAGTTGGGACCCCCCTGCAGGGATTGATCTTTCGAAAGCCGTGCCCGCGGTTATGGGCAGATGGGAATTTGTTAACGTCCGGTTGTAGATGACTTGAACTAAACTTAATTAAAATGAATCGACCGTGTGTGTTACCGTGATGGCCCCTTCTCGGCGGAGTCCGGGAAGTGGACACGGTGTTGGAGTTATGCTTGCGCAGGATGTTCCTTTAGATTCTCGCTCGTGCTTCGCCTTCTCTTCTCGCTCTCTTTTGCGTATAAGTTAGCCACCACATATGCTAGTCGCTTGCTGCAGCTCCACATATATTTGCCTTTTCCATTCCTATGAGCTTAAATAGTTTTGATCGCGTGGGTGTGAGATTGCTGAGTCCCTGTGGCTCACAGATACTACAACTCCAGATGCAGGTCCAGGTGATACTGCTCCAGTTGACGAGTACGAGCTCAAGTGGGAGTTCGACGAGGACTCTCAGCGATACTACGTGTCTTTTCCGGATGATCAGTAGTGGTGCCTAGTTGGGGGTTATCGATTCAGGACCTTGTCGCATGTTGGGTTCTTTTCTATTTTGGCGCCGTAGTCGGGCCATGAGTGTTTGTTTGATGGATGTTATTTATGTACTCTGATGTGACGTGGCGAGTGTAAGCCAACTATGTTATCTCCCCCTTTTATCATATATTACATGGGATGTTGTAATGATTGCCTGACTTGCGACATTGCTTTCAATGCGGTTATGTCTCTAAGTCGTGCCTCGACACGTGGGAGCTATAGCCGCATCGAGGGCGTTACAAGGGGACACGATGTTTACCCAGGTTCGGGCCCTCTTGATGGAGGTAATACCCTACGTCCTGCTTGATTGATGTTGATGATATGAGTATTACAAGAGTTGATCTACCACGAGATCGTAGAGGCTAAACCCTAGAAGCTAGCCTATGATCTGATTGTATGTTGTCCTATGGACTAAACCCTCCGGTTTATATAGACACCGGAGGGGGCTAGGGTTACATAAAGTCGGTTACAAGGGAGGAGATCTACATATCCGTATTACCAAGCTTACCTTCCACGCCAAGGAGAGTCCCATCCGGACACGGGACGAAGTCTTCAATCTTGTATCTTCACAGTCCAACAGTCCGGCGGTCCGGAGACCCCCTAATCCAGGACTCCCTCAGTAGCCCCCAAACCAGGCTTCAATGACGATGAGTTCGGCGCGCAGATTGTCTTCGGCATTCCAAGGCGGGTTCTTCTCCAAATTCTAAATATCTGCTGAGTAGTGTCCGGCTCCCCATAAATGTTGCACTTCTTGGCCTCTGCGCCCAATAAGGGCTATCTTGCACGTGTCGAGCGAATGCGAGGAGCCAGGGCATTTTTACATTCGCCACCCTAGCCATGTAAATAAACTGTCTATTAAAGGGACGGGGATTCAGATCCAAACCACACCATCCTCCCACAACAAGTATCCATCGGAGCGCGCTCGGAAAAATCCATTCCAACATGGCTGGCCATCGCAGCCCCTCCTCCCGCTCCCGTAGCCCTAAGCCCGGTGATTGGGAGAAGTGTTCCGTCCCGCACAGCCAATTAGTAGAGTTGCAGACCCAAGGATTTCTCCCTCCAGCATATATGGTCCCTGTTCGAGCCAGGCTCGCCACCTATAATGGCGGGGAGCAAGCGGAGAGCTTCCCCAATCCCTACAAGGGGGAGCGGGTATGCCTTGTCCCTTATTTACTAAGGGGACTTGGATTTCCAATCCATCCGTTCCTCCGCGGGCGCCTGGAGTTTTACGGCCTCCAGTTGCATAATTTCACCCCCGCTTCCATATTATACATTGCTGGTTATGTTGCCCTTTGTGAGCTGTTTCTGGGCTGCGAGGCTCATTTTGAGCTGTGGAAGAGGCTATTCTGCCTTGTGCCCCGTACGCAGGAGGGGTCACTATATCAAGTCGGTGGAGGCAAAATATGACGCATCGTCGGGACCAGATACCTGTCCAGTACCCCGAAGAAGACATCCGAAGACTGGCCTTCAGAGTGGTTTTACATGGAGGACGTCCCCCTTCCATAATCTATTCGAAGGGGTCTTCCCGAGTTCAACAATGCTCCTCTGAAGAAATGCTGAAGCTGGCGGCCACGGAGCCCCTAGGAGGAAGACAACAGAGAAGTCCTTTACCTGATGGACCGGATTAAAGTCCTGGCTCAATCAGGATTGGCAATAATCAAGGTTATGTCAATATGCATAATGCGGGGGGTGCAGCCACTTCAATATCGAGGGAACCCCCTGTGGTGCTTCAATGGGGAAGATGATGCCACCCGCTGCGGGCGTAAGGGACCGGACTCCGCTGCTGCTCTAGCAAAAATTCTATCTGAGTTGTTCAAGGGAGAGGAAGAGGAGTTCATCCGTATTAAGCCACGGGATGGATTCTCCATGTACAACCCTCCAAGCTGGGTGAGCTGTCACTCTTTACTCCCAACCTTCCCACATTCTTCGTCGTAAATACCCACCTTGCCGTTTCATGGCAGGAACTGCAAAAAGCTGTAAGAGAGGTCAACAGCCCACCTCCACAACCGGAGGACCCCGACGGGGCCCTCGATCCCAAACTCGAAGAGGATCCGGACATATTTGTGGAGCTGATAGACAGGACATTCTATCAATTGAGCTGCGATGACGCCATGGTGGCCATCATGGCCGACTATCCTGGGCTACTCCCTGCATCGCATGTAAGAAAAAACTAGAGTCCCAACTTCCGAGAAGGATCCCCTTTTATGCACTTCAACTACCGTACACATATGGTGTTTTACAGGGAAGGCCTTCGGGACGCCATGACAAACCCGCAGTGACTCGCCAACAAGGGGCACCGAGGCCGGGTAGGCAAAAAAGGAAGGCGGTTAGGACTGAGACGTCGGCGCAGAGGTATGATACAAAACCTCGCTCCGTGGTTGTCGTCTTTCTTAAAATACAATGACGTCCATGTTTCCTAGTAGAAAAAATGCTCGCCGGACTATATCCGGAGATGTTGCCGATCACGCCTCCACCAGTCGGGCTCCAGGGCCGGACATAGAGGTGGAAGCTAACACGGGGCGAATGTTGGATGCTCCTCCTACATAGGATGCAGATAGACTATCCGCTACAAATTCCAAAGTGGAGAGCGCCATGAATCACAGGCGTCGCTGGGCCGTACTCCGTGATGCTTGTTTCTCCCAAGAGGCGTTCGATGCCTTCAAGTCAGGAGACGCGTACATCCGTCCTACGCAAAATGGTCTAGCCAGAGCCACCGACCAGTATGTAAGGGATATACGGGTAAGAAAATCTGACAATTATATATATCAGTAGCCCCCGAGACTTGAAACAATTGACGCAACTAATTTAAGGATCATTATTTGTGCAGGTTCTTACAGAGAAGAATTCCCAATTGTCTCAAGAGCTGGAAGAGTGCAAGGCCCAGCTACGGGTCGCTGTTGCCATGTTGAAGGAGTCCAAGAGGGGCCCCTCTAGTAACACTTGTTTCCATTGCAAAGAATACAGGTACCAGATAGTATGTGGCATGCATGCAAATCTAACAATAGATGTTGCAGATGACCCCGGAGTGAATCCGGAGGCTGTGCCGGTGAATGCGGAACGTGCTGATCGACAGCTAAATGCCGGCGAGTGCATGCTTACGCGAGTCAGGCAGGAGAAAAATAATCTCCGGGACACCAATATCCAGCTGGGCGTGGAACTGAAAGATGTCTGAGCCCAGCTTGCGGACTCCATGAAGGAGAATAAGCGGCTTCGACACGGCATTTTCAGTAAGTGCTTTGAACAAACTTTGGAAGGAGTTCGGCGAAGAAGCCGGCTAAGAGTGTTATGTCTGCAGGTATGCTGACGGGTCGTCCCGCGAAGGAGATGCCCGGGTCTGCAGGTGATCTTCTACCAGAGCTCTCACAACTGCACGAAGAAGTTCGACAGGTGATGCAGGGTATTACCCAAGCATTGTGGCCATCCGCGTCCCCGCCAGGAGGCATGGGGGAGCTTATAGAGAAGCTCAAGGGAGCGCGGCGGCGCTTCCGATTATGGAAGATATCGGCCTGCCGACAAGGTGCAAGGGAAGCCTGGGCTATGGTGAAGACGCGATATACCAAAGCTGACCCAAACCACATGGCCGATGTCGGACCTATGGGGCCCGATGGGAAAGAGATCCCCATCAGTTTGGTGTATGACCAAGTAGAATTAGCCGCAAAGTATTCCCAACAGGATTGTAGGCTAGACAGCCTGTTGGATGGTATAGAAGAAGAATTTAATCAGTCTTAGTGACTGTGTACTTCAAGTGACATATATAATGTCCCTAGCCGGATTGTAAATCATTTGTCATGGCGGACCTTTTCGCTTCGACCTCTGGACCCGATAGTCCGGAGTGCATCCGAATACCCGCTCAGTTATGTAAAAACCGGGGTATGCATGGAAACCAGGCGTAGGGGTCATAAGTGCTTGAACAGACAAGTACCCAACTAGCTATGTTATATTACATGGATAGTAAGAAACATCTTCCAGGGATAATAGTTCCGTTAAGGGTTCCTGTCCCTGGGTACACATGCCCTAATGTGCATGTCCGAACTGCGAAAAGAGACGCAAGCTATAAACATCTGGGTCATGTGTCAAATTAAATAAAAGTCATATTTTGTTCACCGACCGAATATTCCCTTAAGAACGCTAGCTTTCGGCTTCACCCAGTCTGAGGTACACATCCGGCTGACCCGGCAGTAACAATCGCAGAGGTGCTCCCCTTTTGCCCTAGCCGAATTAACGGGAACGTAGGGCATAAATACAAGAGCCAGGCAACCCAGCTTGGCCAAAACTTAAGTCATATCGATGCATATAATGGCGAAAAAGGGTACATGTGGAAGAATAACACATGTGCAGGGCATAAAGCCTAGAAAAATAGTTATATTAAGCTTCTGTATAAGAAGCCCCCAGGTATAATGAGCGCAGTTAGCGCGTCAAGATTGTGTAACCAAGACACAAGTGTAGCCTTTTAAGGCCTTAAGGAGAATAAAAAGAGAGAAAGAGAGAAAAGATAGGTAATTGATATGCAAAAAATTGACGGAGGTAAGGAGACGAACATAGAGTCCGGCACTAGGCGTAGAATCTTCGGAGTCTGGCTGCGTTCCATGGGTTTGGCTCTAGTCGATTATCCGATGCATCCCGCAGACGGTATGCTCCACCGGTCAGAACCTGGTCAATAATGAAGGGACCTTACCATTTGGGCTTGAGCTTGTTCTTTTTCTTCTCCGGCAGGCGTAGAACTAGTTCGCCGATGTTATAGGTTTTGGCCCGTACTTCTCTGCTTTGATACCTTCGAGCTTGTTGCTGATAGAATTCGGAACGGGCTTTTGCCACGTCGCACTCCTCCTCTAGGGCATCCAAACTGCCCCGCTGATCGAGCTTGGCCTCTTTTTCTTCGTACATGCGCACTCGAGGTGAGTCGTGAATTATGTCGCAAGGAAGAACTGCCTCTGCGCCGTACACCATAAAAATGGTGTGTATCCGGTAGTGCGATTCGGCGTGGGCCGCAACCCCCATAGTACAGAGTCGAGCTCCACTACCTAGTGCGTGTTTGATTGCTTTAAGGACCGCACTAATCTAGGTTTGATGCCACTCATGATAAGACCATTTGCTCCCTCGACTTGACCTCAAATTGATAGACATAGGCATAATCGAGCTTGATGCCCATGTTGCTGCACCAAAGTTTCACCTCCGTGGCTGTAAAGTTTGTGCCGTTGTCAGTGATGATGCTGTGGGGGATGCCATAACGGTGTACAACCCCAGATATGAAGTCTATCACCGGTCCGGATTCAGCCGTTTTGACAGGTTTGGCTTCTATCCATTTGGTGATTTTATCCACCATGACCAGTAAGTATTTTTTCTTATGGGTTCCCCCTTTAAGGGGTCCGACCATATCAAGCCCCCAGACCGCAAAGGGCCAAGTAATGGGGATTGTTTGGAGAGCGGTAGGCGGCATATGGCTTTGGTTTGCAAAAAACTGGCAACCGACGCAATGTTGGACCAGATGCTGTGCATCTGCTCGGGCCGTCGGCCAATAGAAACCTGTATGGGAGGCCTTGCTTACAAGGGCCCGGGCTGCGGCGTGATGGCCGCCGAGTCCAGCATGGATTTCTGCCAAAAGCTTCCGCCCTTCCTCTTCGGAGATGCACCTTTGAAGGACTCCGGTAGTGCTTTTCTTATAAAGCTCTCCCTCGTGGACCTTGTAGGCTTTAGATCGCCGCACTATGCAGCGTGCCTCATTTTGGTCCTCGGGTAGTTCCTACCTGGTTAGGTAGGCGAGGAATGGTTCTGTCCACAGTGCGATGACAGCCATTATCACGTGGGCTGAAGGTGTTATTTCGATGGTAGAGCCTACGATTGTATCAGAGTGTTCGGTATCTGATGTTGTGGCCGGGTCCGGACTATTGTTACCGGTGTCCCCTTCCCATACCATGGATGGCTTAAACTATTTTTCCAGGAAGATGTTAGGTGGGACAGGGTCGCGCTTAGCGCCGATACGGGCAAGGATATCCGCCGCCTGATTGTTTTCCCGAGCCACATGGTGGAATTCAAGCCCCTCGAACCGGGCTGACATTTTGAGGACGGCGTTGCAATATGCCGCCATTTTCGGATCCTTGGCATCGAAGTCTCCATTTATTTGAGATATTGCGAGGTTCGAGTCCCCACGCACCTCCAGGCATTGAATGCCCATGGAAACTGCCATCTGGAGACCGTGTAATAGGGCCTCGTATTCGGCTGCGTTATCGGAGTCTGTGTATAGTATTTGGAGTACGTATTGCACTGTATCTCCGGTGGGAGATGTCAGGACGACGCTAGCCCCAGAAGAGCCAGCATTTTAGAGCCGTCGAAGTGCATGATCCAATTGTAGTATGCGCTGTACTCTTTAGGGAGGTCGGCTTCTGTCCATTCAGCGACGAAATCGGCCAGTGCGTGGTCTATATGTTATGTCGAACGGGAGGAGCTTGATAGCCCATTTGGCAATCCGGCCGTGGCATCACGGTTGTTTATTATGTCATTGAGTGTTACTTCTGAGGCCACCGTAATTGAACACTCTTGAAAGTACTGTTGTAATTTCCGGGATGCCATGAATACCGCGTATGCTTTCTTTTGATAATGTGTGTACCATGATTTGCATGGAGTGAGGACAGTGGATTCATAATATACCGGCTTTTGAAGTGAGAATTTATGTCCGTCCTCTCTCGTTCAATGACAACACTGCGCTTACAACTTGGTGTGGTGCCGCTATATATAACAGCATTGGTTCGCCGACATTTGGTGCGGCCAAGATTGGGTTGGTGGCCAAGATGGCTTTTTATTTCTTCCAATCCAGCCGTGGCTGCATCCGTCTACTCGAAGTGTTCGGTGCATCGAAGAAGGCGATAGAGGGGGAGTGCCTTTTCTCCTAATGGGGATATAAAGCGGCTTAAGGCCGCCACACATCCAGTTAACTTCTGGATTTGCTTGAGGTCAGTTGGGATAGCCAACTACAAAAGAGCTCGGATCTTAGCCGGATTTGCTTCAATTCCTCTAATGGAGATGATAAAGCCCAGGAGCTTTCCGGCGGGTATGCTGAAAATGCATTTTTCCAGATTGAGCTTAATGTCGTATGTTTGGAGATTGTCGAACGTGAGCCTCAAGTCATCTATTAGGGAGTCGACGTGTCTGGTTTTAACGACCACATCGTCGACGTATGCCTCCACTGTTTTCCGATCTGCTTTTCCATACATGTCTAAATCATGCGCTGATACGTTGCGCCGGCGTTTTTAAGCCCGAAGGGCATTGTGTTAAAATAGAAGGGGCCGTGTGGAGTGATAAATGCCATTGCGGCTTGATCAGACTCCACCACCTTAATTTGGTGCTAACCGGAGTATGCGTTGAGGAAGCACAATGAGTTGTGTCCTGCGGTAGCGTCGATAATTTGATTGATGCGAGGGAGGGGGAAGGGATCCTTTGGGCAAGCCTTATTAAGGTCCTTGAAGTCGACGCATAGGCGCCAGGATTTGTCCTTCTTTGGTACCATCACCAGGTTTGCTAGCCAGTCCAGATGCTTTATTTCTCTAATGAATCCGGCCTCCAGTAACTTGGCTAGCTCCTCTCCCATGGCTTGTCGCTTAGGTTCGGAGAAACGCCGAAGAGTCTGCTTGACCGGCTTGAATCCCTTTAGAATGTTAAGGCTATGCTCGGCCAACCTACGTGGGATTCTTGGCATGTCTGAAGGATGCCAGGCGAATATGTCCCAATTCTCGCGCAGGAACTCCCGTAGTGAGGCGTCTACAGCGGTGTCGTGGGTTTGTCATGGCAGATGTCCTCGTGAAAGGACTTAGTCATGTAGCCATCGCTACGGGTTAGCTTAAAGGGGTTAAACCGGACAAGGGGACACGATGGGTTTTATACTAGTTCGGCCCCTTCGATGAAGATAAAGGCCTACGTCTAGTTGTGATTGGTATTGCTAGGGTTTTGATGACCAGGGAGCGAATCCGCTTTGCCTGGCTTTCGAGTTGTTGTCTGTTCCCCTCAAACCGCGACCGGGTCGTACCTTTATATACATAGGTTGACACCTACCGGTTTACATAGTCCCGAGGCCGGGTCATAGAGGTGTCCGGCTCGGTCTCTATTCCTCTAACTTATAATACAAGTTTATATGATAAAGTCGGTTCACATCTACAGGCTTTAACCCGCCTTTGGGCCTTGGGTCTTCGTAAAGCGCCACCATCTTCATATCTTCATGGGCTTCTATCTTCATGGAGCAAACCCGGCCACTCCTAGCCGGTTTACCTCCAGTAACCATATCCCCAACATTACGCCCCAGATTGATTTGCACTTGTTCAAATCAATCTTCAATACTTAGAAAAATTCTTGCCCTGGCACCTTCGTATAAATCTAGTAAATCGCCATGACGCCATCCTTTAAATCCGTAGTAAATTGTTATGACGTCATCTACCCGTTGAAGCCGAAGATATCCTTCATTAATGAACATTCAACCCTCGAGGTGACATCCTTATTAACTATCCATTTCCAGCTCCTCGATTTACGCACCTGTCGCTTATCGGTTCACCTTATAAATAGGACCACGGGCCCTTCCCTTTTTCCCCTTCGTCTTCTTCACCTCGTCTTCCTCCTTGTGACATATCTGTCCTTGAGCGCCGCCGCTGCCACCGAGCATTGCCTCCGTCTCTTCTCCGGCCGGTGCATCAACTTGGTTGGGACTAAAAGCTGCGACGCTCCTTCGTTGGTTCCATCAGTCTCTGTAAGTCTTTCCCTTCCCCCCTTTGTAGATCTGTTTATGGTTCCCTCATTCTTCGTAGTTCATCGAAGTTCATCAGGGCTCCAGTGCGGCTCTTTCCTGTTCCTCCTTATCTATGGATAAAAAACTTCAAGCTTGATATATTGCTCGTAATGGTTTACTTTCCGCTACCACAACAAACCTTTTGTACTCGAAAAACTGATCTGATCCATTACGAACTACTTTGGGTCCACCCCTTTTAGATCAAAATATTTTTGCTTTCCTGTATTTCAGTAGATCCAAAATTTCCATGTCTCCTCGTGGAACCTGTTTCACCTTACTTAGTCATTTTTATCTTGGATTTGTGTCCTCTTTACCACATAGGCGGTTTACCTTTGTAAGAACAACCTATCACATACCATTAGTCCCTCGTAATCCTGCAAACCCTTTTACATCCGTTGTTATAATCCGGTTTAACAACATGTGTATACCTTTGTTCTGATATGACCTTGTCATTCATTATTGTATCAGCCTCTGATTTACGCAATTTTACATAGCTTTATATCTTTATTCCGTCGCACCTTGTGTACCACCATGAATGATTTGTAAACCGGTATTTCCTTTTCAGCTTCTTGTTCACAATGGCCAAACAGTTTTATGCTTGCAACTAGGCTCCTTCCCGGTTACAGAAGAACAGTTGAACGGAATGGTAAATATTGGCACTTTGCCCAAAAAAACTAAGATTCGATGGCGAGTTCCAGGAACAGAGAATCCTCCAGTAACCGGGTGAGGTAGTGGTCTCTGTCGACCACATAGGTCATGGTTTCAAACCACCCGGGTCGAAGTTTTTCTGAGATGTTCTTGCCAGTTTCCAACTCCATCCTCAAGATATTCGACCCAACTCGGTGTCCAATCTATGCAACTTCCAAGTCTTCTGTGAAGTGTACTTACAAGAAGAACCAACTGCTGAGCTGTTTCGGGATTTTTTTTCATCTGAACCGGCGCACAGAATTTGTAAACGGTTCCAACACTGAACTTGGTGGCGTCTCTATTCAAAAGTGGAAAGAAGTTGAGTTCCCTCATGCCAAGCTACACAGTCACCCTAAGGACTGGAACTAGACTTGGTTCTACTGTAAGGATACCTCTCCTGAAGATGAGAACCCTCTACCAGGCTATCGTGACCACCGGCTTTCCAACACTCATCCATTGCCGCAACGTTTAAGTTCTGCAGAACGGGCCGCATATGCCCCTCAACTCGCCAAGCTCCGAGCCTTTATGGCCAACAGTTTATTGGGCGTCGACTTTGTGCATTGTTGGATATCTTGGAGCATCTTTCCATTAAGCTGCCGCTCCTGTTTAATGTGTGAGTACACCGGTGAATTAGAAGACCCCCAACGCCACATCAACATTCAGTTAACTGATGAAGAGGTCACTGAAGGTGTTAAGAAAATTTTGAATGAATCGTAATCTGTCTATTGCCAAACCGGCTTGAACCCCTTCTACACACAAAATAAACCGCCTGCTGTAAGTACTGTCCTTCCTTTTTATCTTCGACATTTTTTAAATTGTTCAACCCATAAACATTCTTATGTTTGTTTATAAACAGGGTGATGATCCATTCTGGAAGAGGAAATCCGCAGATAAAGCGGCAAAGCCATCCTGTCTCAAAACAAAAGCCGTCAAGAGAACCTCAAAGCGGAAAACAGCTGAACGTATCAACATGGAACTTGATGAAGATGCAGATGAACCGGAAGTTATGGTAGAACTTGACTCACTTGGCTCCCTTTTCATGCACCTCATTAACAATGATCTTTATCACGAGGATGTGGAAGGCAGCCAGGCTAATGACGTAGAGGTAATTACCCTTTCCTCCGGTTCAGACTCTATGCCAACACAAAAACCCGTCAAGCGGTCCGGAAAGTAAGCTTTTCTCATCCTCTTGCTTAATTGGATCCAACATTTATTTTGAAGACGCAACAGCACGAGGCTCGCCGGACAACCCGGCACAGCGGCCAGCAGGCCACTTTGGCCGGTTTACCTAACAGCCCGGTTCGGAAACGCCGATCTGAGGTCTCCCCCACTTCTGACAAGTCTTATCCCAAGGCAGGTTATTTCTGTCAACCTCTTAATCCGTCTGATTCAAATTATCAGGTGACACCTCCCTCATCCTTTGGTGAGTCAACAGCGACCCAACTCCCTCCTCTTAAAACTGTAGCTAGGTAAGTACTCAAACCCTTTCTTCGAATGTTTGCATATCTTGAATAGTATGCTTAATTTTCACCTCTTTTATTTTTGTTTGCACAGCCAAAGCCAGACCCAGCTAAAAAGGTTGGGTGAACAATCCATCTGAAGACCAGGTGGTTCTTGAATAGGAGCAAACAGGTGAACCAGACCAAACTGGTGAGCCGGAGGGTCCCCATCCTGAAGCTACCCTTGATGAGCCACCCCCTCAAAATCAGAATATCGACGAACAAACCGAAGCTGACACTGCTGTTCCTGATACTGAACCGGCATCTCCAATTCGGGCTAGTCCGGTGAGAATTACTGGCACTCCACCATCACCCATAAAAACTACTGGAGGCCAAGGAGATGATGTTATCATTACTGGCACGGGCCACAGCTCTCCTGGCCATCCTGTAATCTTGACCAAACATAGTGCCAAAGAAAAGTGTGCTGCCATGGAGAAGGGTAAATGGAGCACTGATTTGTCAAGTTATGCTCATCTCAGCGCTGAAGAACTCCACTCCGGTTTTTTAAATTGTCTGCACTCAAACCATGATTATGAAGCCAGTTTGGTGAACCTGATGAACGAATGCTATGAGGTATTTTTCATCTCCTTTCATTTCTTGCCTCCAAAGTCTAAACATCAGCCCAAGTAGCTCCCAAGGGCCGTTTTATGATGTGAATCTTAAACCGGGACTTTGTAATACCATAATCCTTACATGTTGATTCTCAATATGTCAAGTTCTCAGTAAAAACAAAATCGATACTTTATCAGTGTAGTTATGTAGCTTTCATCGGTGTAGCCCCCAAGGGCCGGTTTAGCTTTGCGAGGTAACCGGGGTCTTGAATCCATGCATCAGTTTTGAACAAATGTACATTACCCCCCAAGTGTTAAGCATAATGCTTGCATTGTACTTGAGACTTGTGAAAGACTTGTTGATAATAGAGAAAATAAGCATTAGCCCCCAAGTACGAAGTGCATAACTTGTTATACGCTTAGTACTTAGAAAATACATATCCTGTTGTTGACATATCTTCGCCTTTGCAGGCCGAGCTAAGTAATAGGGATGCTCGAATCGCTGATCTTCAAGAGAACGTGAAGTCCCAACAAGTAGAGGCTTCGAACGCCAAGGAGGAGCTGACCAATGCCCTGGCAGCTATGGAGAAGTTAAACGAGACTTTTAACAAGGAGCATGCTGACTGGGAAGCCGAAAAGGCCAGTTTAACTAAGAAAGCCGAAGACGCAAAAGCAGCCCTGGAACCAGTTTTAGACGAACTGAACGGCTTGAAGCAGCAGATTGACGCCATGACGTCCGCTGTGTTCGGTAAGTACCTCCTTATGTTGTTTGTCCAATTCATGAGATCTTATCATTTACCAGTTTGCTGATATTGAACCATGACAGGCACTCGTATTGCTCATCTAGGTGTTGATATGCGGATGAAGCTTAAAGTGGCTTATACCTTAATAGAACAGCTATGCTCTGGATCCCAGCGTTCTATTTGCGCTGCAGCCTAGAACAAGCCGGCGCCATCACTGATAAAAGAAATCCTTGAGAAGCTGGCCATGCTACCAGCCCGGATTACCGAACTGAAGAAGGCAGCCGCAAGATCAGGAGCGCTGACCGCACTAATCCGGGCCAAGGCATGGATTCCGGATCTTGAAGCGGATGACATCATTAAAGGATATCCAGGTGTGATGGAGGACGGTTGTCAGGACCCCGATCCTAAGTCACATCGATCTAGCATGTAACACCTCATATCACTTTGCGGCCTCACGCACGGTATTCCCACGGGTGTCGCCTTACCATGCCCGGGACCGTTTGCGCCTTTTGGCACACGTATATGATAGTGTCGCTAGCATCCATATGACAGAGAACCCGGGCTGACATGGCTAGTCGTGAACCCAAAGTGGCACTAACTTACAGGGACAGGCATACATGACCCAGCATCGAACGTGTCGGTCATCAGCGAGTGAATCCGGGCTGTAGCAACTGGGCTAACAGGACTTCGGTAAACCGGGCTGTAGCGGGCTAACAGGACTCCGGTATTCATCGCGTGACATTTCCTCGAAGGGACAGACACAGGAACAAAGAAGGACACATGCTGGCCAGCCTAAGTGTTCTGGAGCAGTAGCACGCTACCATGGCTCAGTGGAAACACTAGGAGACATTTCCCGGTAAGAGAGGCTACTAAGGATAAACAACTAGATAGTCAGATCCCACACATAGCAATACACGTTACACGTACGCATAACATGCAAGTATGTGTTGTACAACATGGCATCACAGCATAACTCAATAACTCACATAGATAAGGCTCAAAGAGCCATCGTAGCATTATTACAAATAGGGGTCACCTAACCCAACATTCAGAGCAATCAAGCAACAAGCGGAAGCATTACATGTCTGAGTACAGACATCTACAAATGAAAAAGGCTGAAGAGCCTGACTATCTACAACGTCCGATCAAGATCGTAGCTGAGGTACAAGCTACTTGTCGAAGTCCACGGGAACACTAGTAAGACCGAAGTCTCCGCTGCAAAAACATAAATAAAGCAACATGAGTACAAAGGTACTCAGCAAGACTTACATCAGATCCTATCATACATGAATTTGTATCAATAAGGTAATGTGGGGTTTAGTTGCAGCAAGCCAGCTTTGACTCTCTGGCTAACCTGTTCTACGACTACCAGAACTTCTTTGAGGTGATATGGCGCACACGAGTCCACTAATCACCACAGAATACACTACTATGGATTCATCCCCATCTCCCTACGAGAAGGCCATCCATAGCACTCACACTTGTCTTGAGCATTTTAGAGTATCCACTTCAAGTTGTCTATGTACCATGTAAGCATCCAAGAAGTCCATAACCGCGGACCCGGCTATTCAAATAGAGCATGTTAACCCTGCAGGGGTGTACTTCTTCACACACGCTCTCGCCATTTACCGCCATGTACACGTCATGTATCTCGGCAACCTTCAAGCGTAAGCCTGGCGAGGGTGTCGGCCACGACCTGACTAACCACACAAGACTCTAGTCCAGGTTTATCGCCTATTCGGGTTCCATCCGCAAGGAGATCCGGCCGGGGTTTCGCTCACGGCCCCAAACGATGTGTGCAGGGTTCCCGAGCCCACCATCCGGGTGCCACTCGGTACACCAGGCCACGTGTGCCTAGTCTGTCCCAAGCCCACCCTGCCGGGTGCCACTTGGTAGAAAAATAGCACTACCTACAAACACCAGAAACTAGTTGCGACTCCTGGGCAGAGATCAAGTTGGTTAATAAGTCGAGAGGGGTCGAGTTACTGGAACCCAATGTGTGGTAGTATCGAGTCATTGGACAACATACATAGAACTCAGTGCTTAAGGACGGTTCCAGTGAGACAACCCACCATGTACTCCTACATGGCCTCTCACCGCTACCTTTACCAAATCGTGTTCACACACTTCACTCTCAGCATCAGAACATATCGTAACACTCCAATTCATTCCCAATGAACCAGACCTGACACAACTCTAAGCAATAGCAGGCATAGCATGGTAGGAACACAACATGGCTCAATCAACTCCTACACATGCTAGTGGGTTTCAACTATTTACTGTGGCAATGACAGGTCATGCAGAGGAATGGGTTCAACTACCGCAGCACAAAGTAGCAGATGAATCGTTGTTGTCCTAATGCAATAACTAAGAGCAGGAGCGAGAGAGTAGGATTGTATCGGAATGAACAAGGGGGTTTGCTTGCCTGGTAGATCAACAGAGGAGGCACTGCTTCACAGACAAGTACTCTGGAACGGTCTCCGGAGCAGGACCTATCGAGAAGGAACAGTGTCGACAATCAATACACAAACATATGCAACAATATGATGCATGAACATGGCATGTAGATGTGATGCTGTTTGAGCTAATGCAACTAGCATCCATTTGGTTGAAATCCATTTGAACCAAAGGTTCAAATGCATCTCCAAATTAAGCCCTTATATAAGCCATTTTAGTGTTTCACTTACACAGTAGGTATAAGTTGGTTTGTCAAGCATGAGACTAGTACAGAAGGATAGATTGCATTTTTCTGATAATTTTTCATATATAAATTATTTTAATCTGAGCTACGGTTGAATTTCTATGAATTTTTGAAGTTTGAATCATTTCTAGAATTTCCTGATTTAAATTTAATTCAGAAAATAAATAATTGCGTCAGCATGACGTCATGCCTGCGTCAGCAGGTCAACGGTGCTGACCAGGTCAAATCTGACGTGTGGGGTCCACACGTCAGTGACACAGGGTAAACAGAGGGTTAGATTAACTTAATTAAAAGATTAGGGGGCATCGGGGCCCACATGTCAGCCTCAGGGGGTTAATTAAGCGGGCTGTTAGCTGCTAATGGCGGGCCACGTCATCTCACCGGAGTTCAACGCTGGCGAGCACACAGACGCGGCGGCGCTAATCGGAACGGCGGCTCCGGTGATCAAATCGATGGCCGAGCCCATCTACGAGGAGCTGGGGCTCGTGCGCATCCAACGGTGGCAGGGGGAGGGCACGAGGTGGCCGGACTTGGGCACGGCGTCGACCTTGGTGGTGGCCGGAGCTCGGCCAGGATCGGCGACTCGCTATAGAGCACCTCTGGATGAACAGATGGGTGATACGTGCTCCTGGATCCGCGCTGAGCTCGGTGACGCGCTCAGGCATGACGTGTGTGCGCTCTAGCCGTGACGGTGACATAGCCGGCGGCGGCGAGCTCTCGGGCATGACGGCCCGACGGTTTAGAGGGCAAAATCGAGGGCGAGATTAGGGGTAAAGTGCGGCGGAGCTCACAGCGGGCCGGTAGAGCAGCTTAGCGGGCTCGGGGATGCGCTGACGACGGCGTACGGTCGCCGGAGATCTGCACGGCCAAGGGTTGAAGAAGACGGCGGTGGGGGTGTTCGGGGGCATCCGGCGGCGCGTAGCTCGACGAGGAGGACGAAGGCGACGAGGCGGATCCCTGGGGCGCGTCGGAGAGGCGAGCGGGAGGCAGTGGCTGCGGCTATGGCGAACGGCGGCGACCGGCACGTTCGGACACGAGAGAGAAGGCGAGGGAGAGGAGAGGAGGGGACCCAGGGGGAGAGTGAGAAGGTCCGGGGGGGCGTGGCGTCTCCCGGGGCATCCAGACGAGGAGGGGAGATGGCAGGCAGGCAGGGAGGCTGGTGGCGTGGCGCGGCGGCGCGCGCGCGCGTCGGCACGCGCCCATCCTCCTGTCGAGGACAAAGACGATAGAGGAGGGGCCAGTGGGCTGGGCCGGCGCTGGCTGCTGCTGGGCTGCACAGGGAGGAGGCCCAGGTAAGTATCCCTTTTTATTTCTGTTTTCTAATTTTCTGACATATGTTTTGATTTAGTAATAATACTAAATCAATTTATTTCCTTATGCCCATTTTTGTAGGAACTAGTGGCATTATTCCAGAGCTCCCCAACAGGTGGCATAATTTTTGGACATATATTAATATATATAACTAATATATTTCCAATGCAAATATTTATGCATTAATTCCAAATGCCCAAAATAAATACTTATGAGCTCTTAAAAATATTGGTTTGATTTTTATCTCTGTCCAATATTTTCAGAGAGCAACATGAGCATTTTCTTGGACCCTTTTGGAGAAATTTTTATTTGGGTCATTTTCAAAAATGATTCTGAGGGTTCCACCAATCCTCATTTCAGATTTAAATGGAATATAAACATGATGCACAAATGACTAGCTAGTCTAGGTCATACCAGACTAGGGATGTGACAACTCGCCCCCACTTGAAAGAATCTCGTCCCGAGATTCAGGGGTCGACGGAAAGAAGGTGGGGTACTCCAATCGAAGACGATCTTCTCGCTCCCAAGTAGCTTCTCTCTCGGAATGGTGAGACCACTGAACTTTGAGAAACTTGATGTTCTGACGTCGGGTAACACGCTCTGCTTGATCAAGAATGCGAACCGGGTACTCTCGGTATGTGAGGTTATCTTGGAGATCAAGCGTTTCGTGGTCCACTCCGCGGATAGGATCCGAGAAGCAACGCCTGAGTTGAGAGACGTGGAAGACATCATGAACACGAGAAAGATGTGGGGGTAGTTCCAACTGGTAGGCAACCTCTCCTCGTTTAGTGAGAATGCGAAAAGGACCAATGTAACGAGGAGCCAACTTGCCCTTGATACCGAAACGATGGGTACCCTTCAAAGGAGTAACCCGAAGGTAAGCTTTGTCGCCAATTTCATAAGTCATATCCCTATGATGACGATCATACTGACTCTTTTGACGAGACTGGGCTGTTTTCAGATTCTCACGAATGATGCGAACTTGCTCTTCTGCCTCCTGGATCATGTCCGGTCCAAAGAATTGTCTTTCACCGGTTTCTGACCAGTTCAAAGGTGTTCGACATCTTCGTCCATAGAGAACCTCAAAAGGAGCTTTCTTGAGGCTGGATTGATAGCTATTGTTATAAGCAAACTTGGCAAAAGGAAGACATTTCTCCCAATCCATACCGAAAGAGATAACGCAAGCTCTAAGCATGTCTTCGAGAATTTGATTGACCCGTTCCACCTGACCACTCGACTGAGGGTGGAAAGCGGTACTGAAGGAAAGATGGGTTCCCATGGCAGTTTGGAAACTCTCCCAGAAATGAGAAGTGAAAAGACTGCCACGGTCTGAGTTGATCTCTAGTGGAACAACATGAAGTGACACTATTCGAGAAATGTATAAGTCAGCAAGCTGACTAGCAGTGATACTCTCTCGAACAGGAAGGAAGTGAGCCACTTTGGAAAGACGATCAACGACTACGAAGATAGCGTTATTCCCTCTCTTGGTCCTGGGAGTTCCCTCACTACACTTGGCATGTCATAAGGCTTCCATGCAAAGATGTCCCGGTTCTCATGGATGAACTCGATGAGCGCGCTTTTCTATTTGGGATCCAGGTTAGCGCTGATGCTGAACTGCTTGGATGAATCTCCAGGAACAAAATCAACCATCTTAGTATCTGTGGCTGATTTAAACTTCAACGCCGGATCATGTTCTGTAGTTCGCTATTTTCAAAGAAGTCATATCTGCCGGATCAACCTTGTCTTTGTAAAACTTCAGCTCTTCCGTGGCACAAACCGACTCAGCGTAAGCCGCATCACCTTCCTCACATTCCAAAGTGATCTTCCTGCTCCCATGTACTGTGATGGTCCCCTTATGACCTGGCATTTTAAGCTGTAGATAAACATAATGCGGCCTCGGATTGAACTTGGCGTAAGCCGGTCGCCCAAACAGAGCGTGATACGAACTTTTGATTTTTACCACCTCAAAAGTCAATGTTTAGTATTTAGCACACACCGCTTCGTCCACATCTAGAATCTCCATTGCCATCTCATAGCTTTCAACCCATGCCTCTGGTTGCAAATCGACGGTGTAATTGGGTACCTTACGAGGGCCCTTAAAATCCTTGGGTAGCCGCACATTACGCAAAGCGGGGGTGAGACACGGCACCCCTAAGGAACTGAATACCGCACCTGGCTCTACTGAAGCGGTAGGGTGAACTGGAGTAGGTTGACGGGCTCCATGCAGAGCTGCTAATTTGGCCTCTCGACGTGCATGACCATGATCCACCACATCCTGCGCATTAGCCCCTCCACCTGCCGGGTTGTGACCTCGTGGTGAATTACGGCGACGTGCACTGCTGGACACGGCCGGTTCATCCTCAACGTGCCTGTTGTAGCTCCGGCTCGGGCGGGGGGTGGAATGAATCCTCTCACGACTATGCGAATAAGCCTACTGCTGGTTTAATGCCGTTTGAAGGAGCTCTCTGGCCCGTCGTGCCCCAATTGCAACTGGTGACTCGCTGTCGGTCGGGAGGGCTGCCAATCGTGAAGCGGTGGCCACAATGTTGTCCAACGGGTTGGAGTAATGCCCCGGGGGCATCGGAACATACTGTGGCACAATGTTGTTCTGACGAGGCGGGTCCATCATGCACGGCCGAACCGGCGCTCCAGTTCTCGGCGCCTCCTTCCGGTTTAATACTGGCTAGTTACTAGTTCCTGCTCCTGGCGTGTTGAAGAGATTTCTTGGCTCATAACTCGGCAGGATATGCGACCGGAATCTTCTTCTCATGACTTCCTCTGAGGCATTCTGATACAGCCTAAGCCAGTAGGCCTGAGCTTCCAACTCGGCCTGTTATGTAGCCATCCCGGTGTTCTCGGCTGCTAGGTCCGCTTTAGCCTGAGTTATCTGATCTTTCACCTTTGTGATCTCCGCATTGTGCTGATCCCGGGCCGCTGCATAAACCTTTGCGGCCATCAATGTTGCCAAAGTGTCGAACAAGTCAGACAGAACTTGAGCCGGAGGTGGTGTAGAGCCCCCCGCTCCGGCCGGTGTTGCTGTTGCCGAACCATAGAGCATTGCTGCGGCGGTTGATGAGTGGGGTGCTGGTTGTGTACCGGCCATAAAGATAGTGACCCAGTTTGGCAGATCAAGGGGTTCCGGAATACTGTTGCCATCGGAACCTTCGCTAATCCGACCGTCCTGCAACTGATATAGCGATTCTGTTTCTTCAGTTGAAGACTCGTCATCAGAGCAGACAACGGTTTCTCCATCAGATGTCGGTCCTTCCTCGTATTCTGCTCCATGGATGACACCTACAAAAACATGCCTTGCTGCGGGCTAAACCAAGGGAGAGCTTGCATGCTGAGCCATCTTGATGATGTCGGCGCAGGTGTCCGGCTCAGGGCCCAGTTCGCCGATCTTGCCGATGAAGATGTGAATCCCACCAAAGGGGACCCGGTACCCGTATTCGATTGAATCGGCCTCGGGGCCCCATCCAGTGTCATCGATGTAGAGCTTGCCGCGACGACTCTTGGTCATCCGGCCCACAGCGTATCCCTTGAGTCCATCAAAGCTTCCCTTCAAGAACTCGAAACCATCGTGCGATAGCCCCATAGTGGGCGCCAACTGTCGTGGGTTTGTCATGGCAGATGTCCTCGTGAAAGGACTTAGTCATGGAGCCATCGCTATGGGTTAGCTTAAAGGGGTTAAACTGGACAAGGGGACGTGAGGGGTTTTATACTAGTTCGGCCCCTTCGATGAAGGTAAAAGCCTATGTCTAGTTGTGATTGGTATTGCTAGGGTTTCGATGACCAGGGAGCGAATCCGCTTTGCCTGGCTCTCGAGTTGTTGTTTGTTCCCCTCAAACCGCGGTCGGGTCATCCCTTTATATACATAAGTTGACACCCGCCGGTTTACAGAGTACTGAGGCCGGGTCATAGAGGTGTCCGGCTCGGTCTCTATTCCTCTAACTTATAATACAAGTTTATATGATAAAGTCGGTTCACATCTACAGGCTTTAACCCGCCTTTGGGCCTTGGGTCTTCGTAAAGCGCCACCATCTTCATATCTCCATGGGCTTCTATTTTCATGGAGCTAACCCGGCCACTCCTAGCCGGTTTACCTCTAGTAACCATATCCCCAACAGTGGGGTTTAACTGTGCCCCGATGGATGCTATTTTGTGGGGTCCCTTGGATGGACTTGGAATTTGACTATTTCATCCGCTGGTTTAAAAGAGGTGGACTTGGACCTTTTGTCTAGTATCACGTCGTCCCTGTCCACTATGGAGAGCAGCGTGGTTAATTCCTCCGCCATAACGGCTTCGAATAATGCCTTGAGGGCCAGTGTGGCTGTTTTGTTCTCGGCGCGGAGTGCTATGTCCGGATCACTAGCTAGAGTGATGATTCCATTGGGCCCGGGCATTTTGAGCTTCATGTAACTGTAATGGGGTATGACTTGGAAAATCGTGAATGCCTCCCACCGTAGAAGGGTGTGGTATCCACTACTGAACGGGGTCACTTGGAATGTAATTTCTTCGGACCTGTAATTATCCGGAGTGCCGAATACCACATCTAGTGTGATTTTCCCAGCGCAACGTGCCTCCCGACTAGGGATGATTCATCGGAAGGTCGTGCTGCTTTGCTCAATAAGGTTTCTGTCTATTTCCATTTTTTGAAGAGTCTCCTCATAAATGAGGTTTAGGCCGCTTGCGCCGTCCATGAGAACTTTAGTGAGCTGAAAGCCGTCCACAATTGGACTGAGGACCAAGGCGGCTAGTGCTCGGGCTTTTCGGAATTTACGTTCGTCACTGGCATTGAAGGTGATAGCCGTGTCGCTCCATGGATTTATTGCTGCCACGTGGCAGACTTCGGCAAGGCTGCGGAGTGCTCGCTTACGCCTATTATTTGAGGCGAAGGTCTCGAAGACTGTCAATACTGTATTGTTATCCACGGGATGGTGCTCTGAGGTGTTTTGGATGAGGAGATCCTCACCGCTCTTGGCCACCTGCCGGAGTACCCAACCTCTAAGGGTGTGTCTTGGTATGGTATCCGCTGTACTATGAATTTTGCAGGGCCTGTTAAGCCATCCCTCCAATACGGTTCCACGCCCTGTAGTGGGCTTTTGCTTCTTTGTAATTGAGTCCGGTGACTTATGAGAGTGCACCCTTTTAGTTCGGACTGGGGGTTTTGTCAGAGCCGGATTATGCCAAAATTTTGTTTGGGTTTCCAAGAGCTTTCCATCGCACAGTACTTCCGTACTATGGCTGCCAAGTCAGCGAAGTGTGCTATGTCACGGCGACTTATGGCGTTGAGGATTCCCTTGTCCGTGCAATTGTTGCAAAAGAACGAAATTGTCTCTTCCTCGCGACAGTCCTTGACCTTGTTCATTACAAGAAGGAATCTGGCCCAATAGTGATGTACTGTCTCTTGGGGCTCTTTCCTAATGTGGGAAAGATCGTTTGTATCTGGGTGGGTGGGTTGATTTAAGTCCAGGCCTTGACCCAATCTGAGACCCCGGGGCGGGGGAGTTTCCGATCTTGGAAGTTCGGGTTCCGGGATGTTGCCCCGTAGGTTCGGTATGCAGCCTGATTCTAGGTTCAGGGTTAGGGCGATGCCCTCCCGTGGGCGGGTATCCGGCTCAGATGGCTCGGGAATCCGGACATAGTTCGTCCTTAGGATAGAGGGAGAATCGCCCCATTGCTCCTCCACCACCGCTATCTGATGGGTGACCGGCGCAGAGTTAATCTCCCTTTGGTCGGGTTTAAGCCCAATCTGATCGTAGTCCGTAGCGACTCCCAGAGCGGCGATGCGATCTAAGAGCTTGTTCAAAGAGGAGAGCTCCATTGGATCCATCTGCTCAGTGAATTTTGAGCCGATGTGGAGGATATTTTCGATGACCTGAGAAGTCATCGTCGGTGCAGTGGCCAAGTGGGCAGTCATGACGAAGCCGCCTAGTCAGAGAGTTTGGCCTACAGCCAGGGCTCCCCCAGAGGTGATGTTGTCCTTGACAACAAGACGAGACATCCCTCCGTATGATGACGACACAGTGGAACTCTCAATGAAAGCACCAATGTTGGTGTCAAAACCGGCGGATCTCGGGTAGGGTGTCCCGAATTGTGCGTCTAGGGCGGATGGTAACAGGAGGCAGGGGACATGATGTTTACCCAGGTTCGGGCCCTCTTGATGGAGGTAATACCCTACGTCCTGCTTGATTGATCTTGATGATATGAGTATTAGAAGGGTTGATCTACCACGAGATCGTAGAGGCTAAACCCTAGAAGCTAGCCTATGGTATGATTGTATGTTGTCCTACAGACTAAACCCTCCGGTTTATATAGACATCGGAGGGGGCTAGGGTTACACAAAGTCGGTTACAAGGGAGGAGATCTACATATCCATATTACCAAGCTTGCCTTCCGCGGCAAGGAGAGTCCCATCCGGACACGGGACGAAGTCTTCAATCTTGTATCTTCACAGTCCAACAGTCCGGCCAAAGGATATAGTCCGACTGTCCGGAGACCCCCTAATCCGGGACTCCCTCACCTCATGTGTAGCTTCAGAGCGCGCGGTTGCTCGAGCTCCATCTCCTGCGCAATGCTTAGGAACTCTGCCGGGTTCAGCCTCCCATCGTACTTCTCAGGTATCTCCGGCTTGAACGTGCATACGGACGGCCAACAGACTTCCGGCAACTCTCGTGTAAAGGCAGGGCAGTCGACCTCGAAAGGTAGGCACCCGCCAACACCGAGCGTAGGCTCATCGACGTTGAGGTCATCGCGCCCATCGGTCTGGCGAGGGTCGTTGCGGCGCCGTTCGGCGACGACGCGCGCGTCTCCCTCCTGCCTGTGTTCCGGGGTTCGACGTTGGCCTAGACGTGCTCGAGACTCAGAAGAGTCCATCGAGACGTTGTCGGTGTCTTGATTCTTCTGCGCCCTCGCCAGCTACCGTGGCAGAGACTAAACCGTGGGGACAGCCCACTTCATACAGCTAGCGGCGTGGGCGAAGGCTGTTGCTTGGGGAGGTTGAAGTGGGCAAGCTCGTCATGATCCCCCAGCTTCAGCGAAACCGAGCAAGCTTTGGATTGTGGCACACCACTCATCCATCTGCACGGTTGCCGGCGGGAACCTCAATAAAAGTTGAGCTCGCGCCATGGCTTCCATGGCCGTGCCTGGCATGGATGTCGATGACGTCGACCGCAGCATCGCCTGGCTCCGGTTGGTGCCACCGGTGGCGGCGGCAGCGCCGCGCCCATGCTGCAATTGGACGACCACTAGGGCAGTGTGGTCGCCCGGCGGTGGTGCTCGAAGATCAGCGGCTTCGTTGAGCACAGTGGCTTGGTTGGCTCCTCCCGAAGGAGGCGCACGTGCCACGGCTGCTCCCGTGATGCGGGCGACCAAAGGGCGATGGCTCGCCGCTGACCGAGCGTCGTTGCTGCGGCCGTGTTCGTCGGCGAGAGGAGGGGGCCCAGACGGACTGACCCCCTCGCCCGCACCTTGCAGAGGTTGACCGTCAAGACGCTGCTGATGATGTTCTCCTCCAGTAGCTCCGGCCCCCATGTCGGCCGCGGGGGTGGGGAGGTGGTAATGGCGCCACCTTCTGCAACCACGCCCCCAGCAGTGCCCATGTTGTCGCACACTCCCGTGTCCCCCACGGCGTGAGAGGCCGCGGGCGGTGGAGCCTTCGAGGTGGATGGATGGGCCGAGGTGCCTGATTTCTTCTTGGGCGCCATGGTCGATGGCGCTATCACGGACGAAGAAGGCGACAAAGATGATGCGCGGCGCAGACTTTCAGGTTCGCGCAAGCGCTCCCCCTACCTGGCGCGACAAATATTTTGCTGGATTTCCGCGGCCACCTATGGGACCGTGTGGCCCATTGTTGGTTCGGCAGGGGGACGATGTGTTGCACAAAGAGCAGACCAGCGTACGGCAGCGCGTCGGAGGGCACACAAGCGATTTACCCAGGTTCGGGCCGCCGCGAGGCAAAACACAGTACTCCTGCTTTAGTGCGTAGTACACTTCGCCCGGCAAGGTTTGCCTTAGGGCCGTAGCGACCACGCACGTATGGTGGCTTGGGTTTGTCAACTTTCCAACCTTCTAACCCCTCCTACGAGTGCCATGGGCCTCCTTTTATAGATTATGGGGTCACCACAGAGGCAAAGTGGTCATTAACCGTTGATATGATAGCGAACAGTGCTATCATACCTAACTCTGCAGGCTAATAGGTGCATTAAGTGCGCTGCTAAGTGTCAGATGACTGGTCGCCCGCCAAGGTCTGTCGGGCTATCTTGCCATCTACGCACCTGTTCTCTTCACACGTCGCAGGATGGGTGTCATCCGTAGGCTTCTTCTGTAGGAAATGGCTGCCATGTGGCGAACGGTTGCCACTTAATCATCTTGCAGCTTGACACCACACTAATTGACGACGTGAGTCGTGCTTGAGTGGTTGGTGGGGTGGTTCTGCCCCCGTGAGCCCCGGCAAGCTCTGCTGGGGAGCCTCGGTTGCTTTCTTCTGGTGGTCACCTCGCCCCATGTCGGGCTCGCTTGCCCGACAAGGGAGGCCCTTCTCTTGCCAATATCTTGCTCCTTACGCTCGATCCTGGTCCCTCTGAGCTGCATGTTGGTTCTTCAAATCTCTTGGTTCTTCAATCTCTGGCTTAAGCTATTGCTTCAATTCTAGATCTTGTGCCTGTGCACAGTTGGTCAATAGACCCAGGGTTTGTTGCATCGATAGAAGCCCCCGGGCCTACCCCGAACACGCTGCTGAGCGTCCTCTAGGTAGGCCTAATAAGTGTACAGGAAAGGTTGCTGAAGGGGTTGGCCCCTTAAGTTTTCTGTTGCTGCTTCATCAACCTTGATTCCGGGCCAGTTTCCGGTTTCCCCGCTCATTGTGCGCGGCGTCGTGGAAGAATTTGGATCGCGGCATGCGGATTCTCCTCGCACCATGATCATGGGGCAGAAACGGCTACCCCACTCGCCGACCGTTCTGCACGCACCTCACCATGTGTCCCACATGCATTGGGCGTGGTAGGTGGTGGGTGCGGAGGGTACAGGGAGGAGTGCCATGGTTGAAAATTAAACATCGGTGGTTGAAGTAGAGGGTCGGCCTTGATTCCCAAAGCCGTCGATGGTGCAGAAGGGGCCGTATTGGAGGAGCGGGGTGGCCATCTTTACCACGAGAAGCTAGCCCCCCTACCTCGTCCCCTCTATAAAAAGAGGCAAAGGCAGTAACCCTCTGCACATACCTCTCCTTCTTCTCCGCAATTCTTCCTAGTCATGGTGAGAGGGTGATGCCTACTACACAACCTTCTTCTTGTAGACGTTGTTGGGCCTCCAAGTGCAGAGGTTTGTAGGACAGTAGCAAATTTCCCTCAAGTGGATGACCTAAGGTTTATCATTGCGTGGGAGGCGTAGGATGAAGATGGTCTCTCACAAACAACCCTGCAACCAAATAACAAAGATTCTCTTTTGTCCCCAACACACCCAATACAATGGTAAATTGTATAGGTGCACTAGTTCGGCGAAGAGATGGTGATACAAGTGCAATATGGATGGTAGATATAGGTTTTTGTAATCTGAAAATATAAAAACAGCAAGGTAACTAATGACAAAAGTGAGCGGAAATTGTATTGCAATGCGTTGAAACAAGGCCTAGGGTTCATACTTTCACTAGTGCAAGTTCTCTCAACAAGGATAACATAATTAGATCATATAACAATCCCTCAACATGCAACAAAGAGTCACTCCAAAGCCACTAATAGCGGAGAACAAACGAAGAGATTATTGTAGGGTACGAAACTACCTCAAAGTTATTCTTTCCGATCAATCCATGGGCTATTCCTATAAGTTTCACAAACAGCCCTAGAGTTCGTAGTAAAATAACACCTTAAGACACAAATCAACCAAAACCCTAATGTCACCTAGATACTCCAATGTCACCTCAAGTATCCACAGGTATGATCAGACGATATGCATCACACAATGTCAGATTCATCTATTCAACCAACACAAAGAACTTCAAAGAGTGCCCCAAAGTTTCTGCCAGAGAGTTAAGACGAAAACGTGTGCCAACCCATATGCATAGATTCCCAAGGTCACGGAACCCGCAAGTTGATCACCAAAACATACATCAAGTGAATCAATAGAATACCCCATTGTCACTACAGGTATCCCACGCAAGACATACATCAAGTGTCCTCAAATCCTTAAAGACTCAATTCGATAAGATAACATCAAAGGGAAAACTCAATCCATTACAAGAAGGTAGAGGGGGAGAAACATCATAAGATCCAACTATAGTAGCAAAGCTCGCGGTACATCAAGATCGTGCCAAATCAAGAACACGAGAGAGAGAGAGAGAGAGAGAGAGAGAGAGAGATCAAACACATAGCTACTGGTACATACCCTCAGCCCCGAGGGTGAACTAATCCCTCCTCGTCATGGAGAGCGCCGGGATGATGAAGATGGCCACCGGTGATGAGTCCCCCTTCCGCCAGGGTGCCGGAACAGGGCCCCGATTGGTTTTTGGTGGCTATAGAGGCTTGAGACGGCGGAACTCCCAATGTA
>NC_041390.1:273074665-273184088 GCF_002162155.2 Triticum dicoccoides | reverse complement strand
GGGTCTCTGAGTCATCCACGAGGTAGGGGGCGCCCGCCGAGGGGGGTAGGGTGCGCCCTCACCCTCGTGGATGGCTCGGGACGCTTCTAGCCCAACTCTTTTACTTCGGGGGCTTCTTTTGGTCCATAAAAATGCACAAAGTTGGCAGGTCAATTGGACTCTGTTTGGTATTCCTTTTCTATAAAACTCAAAAACAAGAAAAAAAACAGAAACTGGGACTGGGATCTAGGTTAATAGGTTAGTCCCAAAAATCATAAAAATAGCATATAAATGCATATAAAACATCGTACATGGAAAATATAATAGATTGGAACAATAAAAAATTATAGATACGTTGGAGACGTATTAGAGGGCGAGGGCGCAGTAGTGTCTCGACAGCGGTGACGAGGGATTCCACTCGGCAGCTTATCCCTCCTCCTCTAGATCCTGAGGCGGCGGAGCCCACTGCGAGAGGAGGGGCGCGGCCGAGGCTGCCATGGTGCTCGAGGAGTAGGACGAGGGAGCTCCTTGACTGTGCCCTCACCGTCGACTCTTCCCCTGATGGAAGGCCACGTCGGGGATCAACCTCGAGAGTTCATCATCAGGTTGTATAAGACCTTGTGTGGTCACCTTCGCCTTCCAACCTTCTTTGCGTGGGATGAAGTGGGCCGTCCCCACGGTTCAGTCTCGGCCACGGTAGCCGGCGAGGGCGCAGAAGAATCAAGACGCCGACGATGTCTCGATGGCCTCTTCTGAGCCTCAAGCACGTCTAGGCCAACGTCGAACCCCGGAACACAGGCAGGAGAGAGACGCGCACGTCGTCGCCGAACGGCGCTGCAACGACCCTCGCCAAACCGATGGGTGTGACGACCTCAACGTCGATGAGCCTGCGCTTGGTGTTGGCGGGTGCCTACCTTTCATGGTCGACTGCCCTGCCTTTACACGAGAGTTTCCGGAAGTCTGTTGGCCGTCCGTACGCACGTTCAAGCCGGAGATACTTGAGAAGTATGATGGGAGGCTGAACCCGGTACAGTTCCTGAGCATCTACACCATCGATATTCTGGCTGCCGGGGGAAGAGATGAGAAGGTGTTCGCCATCTACGTCCCTTTGGCACTTAAGTCCAATGTGAGGTCCTGGCTGATGCACCCGCTGGAGAACTCCAATTCGTCATTGATACGCCCATTTTGCATCATGCTTTTATTTAGACATTTATTGCATTATGGGCTGTTATTACACATTATGTCACAATACTCATACCTATTCTCTCTTATTTTACAAGGTTTACCTAAAGAGGGAGAATGCCGGCAGCTAAGATTTTGGGCTGGAAAAGGAGCAAATATTAGAGACCTATTCTTCACAGCTCCAAAAGTACTGAAACTTCACAGAAGACGTTTTCAGAATATATAAAAAAATACTCAGCGAAGAAATTCACCAAGGGGGCCACACCCTACCCACAAGGGTGGGGGGCGCGCCCTACCCCCTGGGTGCGCCCCCTACCTCATGGGCCCCCTGGTGGCCCTCCGGTGGCCATCTTCTGCTATATGAAGCCTTTCGGTGGGAAAAAAATAGGAAGCCATCTTCTCGGACGAAACTCCGCTGCCACGAGGCGGAACCTTGGCGGAACCAATCTATGGCTCTGGCGGAGCTGTTCTGCCGGGGAAACTTCCCTCCGGGATGGGGAAATCATTGCCATCGTCATCACCAACGTTCCTCTCATCTGGAGAGGGCAATCTCCATCAACATCTTCATGAGCACCATCTCCTCTCAAAACCCTAGTTCATCTCTTGTATCCAATTCTTGTCTCCAAGTCCGGGATTGGTGCTAGTAGGTTGCTAGTAGTGTTAATTACTCCTTCTAGTTGATGCTAGTTGGTTTATTTGGTGGAAGATCATATGTTCAGATCCTATATGCATATTAATACCCCTCTGATTATGAACATGTTTATGCTTTGTGAGTAGTTACGTCTATTCCTGAGGACATGGGAGAAGTCTTGCTATTAGTAGTCATGTGAATTTGGTATTCGTTCGATATTTTGATGAGATGTATGTTGTCTCTCCTCTAGTGGTGTTATGTGAACATCGACTACATGACACTTCACCATTATTTGGGCCTAGAGGAAGGCATTGGGAAGTAATAAGTAGATGATGGGTTGCTAGAGTGACAGAAGCTTAAACCCTAGTTTATGCGTTGCTTCGTAAGGGGCTGATTTGGATCCATATGTTTCATGCTATGGTTAGGTTTACCTTAATACTTTTGTTGTAGTTGCGGATGCTTGCAATAGAGGTTAATCATAAGTGGGATGCTTGTCAAGTAAGGATAGTACCCAAGCACCGGTCCACCCACATACCAAATTATCAAAGTACCGAACGCGAATCTTATGAACGTGATGAAAACTAGCTTGACGATATTCCCATGTGTCCTCGGGAGCGCTTTTCTCTATATAAGAGTTTGTCCAGGGTTGTCCATTGCTACAAAAAGGATTGGGCCATCTTGCTGCACTTTATTTACTTTTGTTACTTGTTGCTCGTTACAAATTATCCTATCACAACACTATCTGTTACCACTTATTTCAGTACTTGCAGAGAATACCTTGTTGGAAACCGCTTATCATTTCCTTCTGCTCCTTGTTGGGTTCGACACTCTTACTTATCGAAAGGACTACGATAGATCCCCTATACTTGTGGGTCATCAAGACTCTTTTCTGGCGCCGTTGCCGGGGAGTGAAGCGCCTTTGGTAGGTGGAATTTGGTAAGTAAAAATTTATATAGTGTGCTGAAATTTACTTTCACTTGTTACTATGGAAAGTAATCCTCTGAGGGGCTTGTTCGGGGTATCTTCACCCTGACCAGTAGAGCAAAGAGTTGCTCCTCAACCTACTGAACCTACTGAAAATGAAAATGTCTACTTTGAAATTCCTTCCGGTATGATAGAAAAACTAATAGCTAATCCCTTTTTAGGAGATGGAACAAAACATCCTGATGAGCATCTAATATATGTGGATGAAGTTTGTGGATTATTTAAGCTTGCAGGTGTACCCGGAGATGTTGTTAAGAATAAGTTCTTCCCTTTATCTTTGAAGGGAGATGCATCGACATGGTATAGGCTATGTGATGATATGGGGTCTTGGAATTACAAATGATTGAAATTGGAATTTCATCAGAAGTTTTATCCTATGCATCTTGTTCATCGCGATCGCAATTATATATATATATATATATATAATTTTTGGCCTCGCGAAGGAGAAAGCATTGCTCAAGCTTGGGGGAGGCTTAAATCAATGTTATATTCATGCCCCAATCATGAGCTCTTAGGAGAAATGATTATTCAAAAAATTTATGCTCGGCTTTCTGATAGCAATCGCACCATGCTTGATACTTCTTGTGCTGGCTATTTTATAATGAAGACTATTGAATTCAAATGGGATTTATTAGAAAGAATTAAACGCAACTCCGAAGATTGGGAACTCGACAAAGGTAAGGAGTCAGGTATGACACCTAGGTTTGATTGTGTTAAATCTTTTATGGATACCAATGTTTTCCATAAATTTTGCACTAAATATGGACTTGACTCTGAGATAGTAGCTTCTTTCTATGAATCTTTTGCTACTTATGTTGATCTCCCCAAGGAGAAGTGGTTTAAATATCATCCTCCCATAGAAGTAAAAGTAGCTGCACCTATTAAAGTTGAAGAAAAGATTGTCACTTATAATGATCCTATTGTTCCTACTTCTTAGAAACTGTGGTACGTAAAAGCAATATTAAAACTTATACACCTCATGAGCAAATTAAAGTTGAACCTGATATTGCTATTGTTAAAGATCTCTTGTCTCATAATATTGATGGGCATGTTATTTATTTCTGTGATGAAACTGCTAGAATTGCTAAACCTTGTGCTAAAGATAAACCTAGACCCGTGGTAGGCATGCCTGTTGTTTCTGTTAAAATAGGAGATCATTGTTATCATGGTTTATGTGATATGGGTGCCAGTGCTAGTGCAATACCTATTAGCCTATATAGAGAAATTATGCATGATATTGCACCTGTTGAGTTAGAAGATATTGATGTCACAATTAAACTTGCCAATAGAGATACTATTTCACCAATGGGAATTGTTAGAGATGTTGAAGTCTTGTGTGGGAAAACTAAATATCCTGCTGATTTTCTGGTTCTTGGTTCCCCACAAGATATCTTTTGTCCCATTATATTTGGTAGACCCTTCTTAAACACTGTTAATGCTACCATAGATTGCAAAAGGTAAGTTGTTACTATCGGTTTAGATGATATGACTCACGAATTTAATTTCTCCAAATTTAGTAGACAATGTCGTGAAGAAGAATTACCTAGTAAGGATGAAATTATTGGTCTTGTTTCTATTGCCGTACCTCCTAGTGATCCTTTAGAACAATATTTGCTAGACCAAGAAAATGACATGTTTATGAATGAAAGAAGGGAAATAGATGAAGTATTCTTTAAACAGGAACCTATTCTGAAACACAATTTGCCTGTTGAAATCCTAGGGGGTCCTCCTCCACCCAAGGGTGATCCCGTGTTTGAGCTTAAACCATTACCTGATACTCCTAAATATGCTTATCTTGATGAGAAAAAGATATATCCTGTTATTATTAGTGCTAACCTTTCAGAGCATGAGGAGGAGAGATTATTGAAAACTCTGAAGAAGCACCGTGCTGCTATTGGGTATACTCTTGATGATCTTAAGGGCATTAGTCCCACTCTATGCCAACATAAATTTAATTTGGAAGAAGATGCTAAACCAGTTCGTGATCATCAACGATGGCTGAACCCTAAAATGAAAGAAGTGGTAAAAAAGGAAATACTAAAGCTCCTTGAGGCAGGTATAATCTATCCCGTTGCTGATAGTCAGTGGGTAAGTCCTGTCCATTGTGTCCCTAAGAAGGGAGGTATTACTGTCATTCCTAATGATAAAGATGAATTGATTCCTCAAAGAATTATTATAGGTTATAGGAAGGTAATTTATTTCCGCAAATTAAATAAGGCAACTAAAAAGGATCATTACCCCTTACCTTTATCGATAAAATGCTAGAAATACTATCGAAACATACACATTTATGCTTTCTAGATGGTTACTCTCTCAAGTACCTGTGTCAGCCAAAGATCAATCAAAGACTACATTTACTTGCCGTTTTGGTACTTTTGCTTATAGACATATGCCTTTTGGTCTATGTAATGCACCTACTACCTTTCAAAGATGCATGATGTCTATATTCTCTGACTTTTGTGAAAAGATTTGTGAGGTTTTCATGGACGATTTCTCCGTCTATGGATCTTCTTTTGATGATTGCTTGAGCAACCTTGATCGAGTTTTGCAGAGATGTGAAGAAACTAATCTTGTCTTGAATTGTGAAAAATGCCACTTTATGGTTAATGAAGGTATTGTCTTGGGGCACAAGTTTCTGAAAGAGGTATTGAGGTTGATAAAGCCAAGGTTGATGCTATTGAGTAGATGCCATGTCCCAAGGACATCAAAGTTATAAGAAGTTTCCTTGGTCATGCCAGATATTATAGGAGGTTCATTAAGGACTTCTCAAAAATTTCTCGGCCTCTGACTAATTTATTACAAAAAGATATACCATTTGTTTTTGATGATGATTGTGTAGAAGCAATTGAAATACTTAAGAAAGCATTGATCTCTGCACCTATTGTTCAGCCACCTGATTGGAATTTACCCTTTGAAATTATGTGTGATGCTAGTTATTATGCTGTAGGTGCTGTTATAGGGCAAAGAGTTGATAAGAAATTAAATGTTATTCAATATGCTAGTAAAACCCTACACAATGCTCAAAGAAATTACGCTACTACTGAAAAAGAATTCTTAGCAGTTGGACCTTATATTGTTGATTCTAAAGTAACTATTCACACTGATCATGCCGCTATTAAATATCTTATGGAAAATAAAGATGCTAAAGCTAGACTTATTAGATGGGTTCTCTTGCTACAAGAATTTGATTTACATATCGTTGATAGAAAGGGAGCTGGGAACCCCGTTGCAGACAACTTGTCTAGGTTCAAAAATGTGCTTAATGACCCACTACCTATTGATGATAGTTTTCCTGATGAGCAATTAAATGTCATAAATGCTTCTAATACTACTCCATGGTATGCTGATTATGCTAATTATGTTGTTGCTAAGTTTATACCACCTAGTTTCCCATACCAGCAAAAGAAAAAGTTCTTCTATGATTTGAGGCATTACTTTTGGGATGGCCCACATATTTATAAAGAAGGAGTAGATGGTGTTATTAGACGTTGTGTACCTGACCATGAACAGGAACAGATCCTACGCAACTGTCACTCCGAAGCTTATGGATGACACCAAGCTGGAGATAGAACTGCACATAACGTATTGCAATCTGGTTCTTATTGGCCTACTCTCTTCAAGGACGCCCGTAAGTTTGTCTTATCTTGTGATGAATGTCAAAGAATTGGTAATATTAGTAGACGTCAAGAAATGCCTATGAACTATTCACTCGTTATCGAACCATTTGATGTTTGGGGCTTTCACTATATGGGACCTTTTCCTTCCTCTAATGGATATACACATATTTTAGTTGCTATTGATTACGTTACTAAGTGGGTAGAAGCTATTCCAACTAGTAGTGCTGATCATAATACTTCTATTAAAATGCTTAAAGAAGTTATTTTTCAAAGATTTGGAGTCCCTAGATATTTAACGACTGATGGTGGTTCACATTTTATTCATGGTGCTTTCCGTAAAATGCTTGCTAAGTATGATGTTAATCATAGAATTGCCTCTCCTTATCACCCACAGTCTAGTGGTCAAGTAGAATTGAGTAATAGAGAGCTCAAATTAATTTTGCAAAAGACTGTTAATAGATCTAGAAAAAATTGGTCCAAGAAACTTGATGATGCATTATGGGCCTATAGAACTGCATATAAAAATCCTATGGGTATGTCTCCGTACAAAATGGTTTATGGAAAAGCATGCCACTTACCTCTCGAACTAGAACACAAGGCATATTGGGCTATTAAAGAACTCAATTATGATTTCAAACATGCAAGTGAGAAGAGGTTATTTGATATTAGCTCACTTGATGAATGGAGAACCCAAGCCTACGAAAATGCCAAGTTGTTTAAAGAAAAAGTTAAAACATGGCATGATAAAATGATACAAAAGCGTGAGTTTAATGTAGGTGACTATGTATTGCTATACAACTCTCGTTTAAGATTTTTTGTAGGAAACTTCTCTATAAATGGGAAGGTCCTTACGTTATCGAGGAGGTCTATTGTTCTGGTGCCATAAAAATCAACAACTTCGAAGGAACAAATCCGAAGGTGGTGAACGTTCAAAGAATCAAACATTATATCTCAGGTAATCCCATAAATGTTGAAACCAATATTATTGAAACCGTAACCCCGGAGGAATACATAAGGGATACTTTCCGGAATGCTCCAGACTCCGAAAAGGAATAGGTATGTGGTACGGTAAGTAAACCGACTCCAAAACAATTTTTAAGGCAATATTTCTCTGTTTTAGAATATTTAGAAAAATAGAAAAATAAGAAGCAGTCTGGGAAGGACACGAGGGCTCCACGAGGGTGGAGGGCCTGCCCTACCCCCCTGGGCACACCTCCCTACCTAGTGGGCACCTCGTGTGCTCTCCGGACTCCGTTTTCGTACACGACACATATTTTGGTCGGTAAAAATTTATTATATAATCTCCCGGAGGTTTTGACTCATGTATCACGCAAAAATCTCCTGTTTTTGTTTCGAGCTATTTTCTGTCAGGGTTTTCAACGCCAGGCACTATGTCGTCTCCCTCCTCCTCCAACCATGAGGGCAACGATGCTTGGCTAATGAAAGAGCTGAATAGAGAAGAACCCATGGAGATCAACAATGATGAAGGGATCAAGAAGGCCATGGGGGACCAAGTTCCGGCAACAGAAGACACCCTTCAACTTGATCACAATCTTCTTACCCCAACAAAAATCGAAGCTTTCAAGATGATTGAGTTAGCTCGTCTAGAAAATAAGTATCTCACACGTGAAAATATTTTGTTGAAGGAGCATACCCTCGCATTCAAGGGCATTATCCGCAAGTTAGAAGACCTCCTATGCTCAATGTGTGACTATCCATCATCAACAATCCCACCTTCTTCACCAACAAAAGAGAAATAATCACATGGGTATGGGCACTCCCCTTGGCAACTTCCAAGCTTGGGGGAGTGCCCTGGTATCGTATCACCATCACTTTTATCTTTACCGTTTTTCTTAGTTCGGTCCTTTTGGTAATATCTTGATCTAGTAGAATAAAGAGTAAAATGCATCATAAGTCCTAAAACTATCGGAGGTGTGTCAGTTTAGTCCTATAACTTTGAAACTGCACTTTTGGGTCCTAAAACTATCAGAGGTGTGTCAGTTTAGTCCTATAACTTCAAAACTGCACTTTTGGGTCCTAAAACTATCAAAGGTGTGTCAGTTTAGTCCTATAACTTTGAAACAGTAGTTGTGGGTCCCAAAACTATGTAAGTTTCTTCCTCTTAGGTCCTAAGCTTGCATGGTTAGCATTGACCCACCAACGAGTCACATGAAAATGCTTGGATTGTAGCCATGTTGACCTGACCCAATGGGCCCACCAGTTAAATATGCAAAAAAACTAGAGTGTTGTCTCTCCTCATTCTCACGCGCTTGTCTTCTCCCACGCACAGAATGCTCAGAGGCGACGATACAGAGGCCATCAGTGGAATGATGGTTTGAGCTCCAGCGAGGAGAATAGACCGGTCATCTCAGCCTCCCCCAACAGCAGTAGAACGACATGTCGCACAACGTCCAATTGCTACCCACCTATGGCTACTGCTAGGGTTGTGTCACTCTCGACGACCTCTGCGCAAGCTTTGCAGTTTCCGTGCACTCCTTTGTGTCGCCCGACAGCTCACCACCTATGACCATGCTCGTGCCCAAACAATAGCCTGCATGGCCAACTCTACGGCAAGGGTGTCGGGGCAACGACGATATCATCAAACACACACACAGAGAGAGAGGTGGGATGGCGTACTCCATCCCAATTGGCTCAGGATCTCCCCGGCGGCCTCGCCGAGGGAGAGGGATGTCGTCCTTCATGCCGACTAGCTGGGGATCTCCCCGACGGTCACGCCAAACCTCTCAGGGAGGCTACCGTGCAGCTCATGGCCATGCAGGTGGTGGGCATGTAGGTTGCAGGACACACTGCAACGTGGAAGCGTATGTACCACTTTGGGGGATATAAACACATACAAAGGGCTCATTTGAAAAAATGCACCATGGATGGTGGCCATGCAAGATTAGGACCTCAGATGAACAAACATACATAGTTTTGAGACCCAAAACTGCAATTTTGAAGTTATGGGACTAAAAATAACACACCTTCAATAGTTTTAGGACCCAAAAGTGCAGTTTCGAAGTTATAGGACTAAACTGACATACTTCCGATAGTTTTAGGACCCAAAAGTGCAGTTTGAAAGTTATAGGACTAAACTGACACACCTATGATAGTTTTAGGACTGGTGATGCATTTTACTCTAGAATAAAAGTTCTTAGTATGATCTAGTCGTGAGTTTTGCTTTATAATTCTTCTATGTAATCAAGTCCGTGAGCTATATAATAAAGATTAGTGTTGAGTCAAGGGCTTGATTATTTTGCCATGATCCTAAGTGAATAAAAGAAGAGAGAAAGAAATAAAAAGAAACAAAGAGATCATGTGAATCTCATGGAGAGTAATGAGCTCACATAGAAAAAGTATGATGAATAAAAGTTGTTAAGATTTGACAAACATAGTTTTGGTCATCGTTGCAATTAATAGGAAGTAATAAAGAAAGAGAGGTCTTCACATATAGATATACTATCTTGGACATATTTTATGATTGTGAGCACTCATTAAAATATGACATGCTAAATAGTTGATGTTGGACAAGGAAGACAACGTAATGGGTTATGTTTTCTTACATATGAGATAAATTATATTGTCATGGATCATCCAACATGGTTTAGCTTGCCTTTCCCCCTCATGCTAGCCAAATTCATCGCACCAAGTAGAGATACTACTTGTGCTTCCAAATACCCTTAAACCAGTTTTGCCATGAGAGTCCACTATACCTACCTATGGATTGAGTAAGATCCTCTAAGTAAGTTGTCATCGGTGCAAGCAATAAAAATTGCTCTCTAAATATGTATGACTTATTAGTGTGGGAGAAAATAAGCTTTATACGATTGTGTGATATGGAAGAAATAAAAGTGACAGACTGCATAATAAAGGTCCATATCACAAGTGGCAATATGAAGTGACATTCTCTTGCACTAAGATTTTGTGCATCAAACCATAAAAGCGCATGACAACCTCTGCTTCCCTCTGTGAAGGGCCTATCTTTTAATTTTATCTCCTACCTTGCATAAGAGTCATGGTGATCTTGACCCTTCCTTTTTACATTTATCCTTTGGCAAGCACAGTATGTTGGAAGGATCTTGATATATATGGCTAATTGGATGTGAGTTTTCATGAACTATTATTATTGACATTACCCTTGAGGTAAAGCGTTGGGAGGCAAAACTATAAGCCCCTATCTTTCTCTGTGTTTGATTAAAACTCCATACCCATGAGTATTGAGAGTGTTAGCAATTGTGAAAGACTGTATGATAGTTGAGTATGTGGACTTGCTGAAAAGCTCTAATATGTTGACTCTTTGCTATGTTATGATAAATTGCAATTGCTCCAATGACTGAGATTATAGTTTGTTAGTTGTCAATGAACTTTATGATTCATACTCGAAATTGTGATTGAATTGTTACTTTAGCATAAGAAATTATATGACAAGAATTATATAAGTTGCTGTTCTAAGAATGATCGTGATGCCCTCATGTCCGTATTTTATTTTATCGACACCTCTATCTCTAAACATGTGGTCATATTTTTCGATTTCGGCTTTCGCTTGAGGACAAGCGAGGTCTAAGCTTGGGGGAGTTGATACATCCATTTTGCATCATGATTTTATATCGATATTTATTGCATTATGGGATGTTATTACACATTATGTCACAATACTTATGCCTATTCTCTCTTATTTTACAAGGTTTACCTAAAGAGGGAGGGTGCCGGCAGCTAGGATTCTGGGCTGGAAACGGAGAAAATATTAGAGACCTATTCTGCACAGCTCCAAAAGTCCTGAAACTTCACGGAAGACGTTTTAAGAATATATAAAAAAATACTCAGTGGAAGAAATTCACCAGGGGGCACACCCTGCCCACGAGGATGGGGGGCGCGCCCCCTACCTCATGGGCCTCCTGGTGGCCCTCCGGTGGCCTTCATCTGCTATATTAAGTCTTTCGATGGGAAAAAATAGGAAGCCATCTTCTCGGACGAAACTCCGCCGCCACGAGGCGGAACCTTGGCGGAACCAATCTAGGGCTCTGGCTGAGCTGTTCTGCCGGGGATGCTTCCCTCTGGGAGGGGGAAATCATCGCCATCGTCATCACCAATGCTCCTCTCATCAGGAGAGGGCAATCTCCATCAACATCTTCATCAGCACCATCTCCTCTCAAAACCCTAGTTCATCTCTTGTCTCCAAGTCCGGGATTGGTGCTAGTAGGTTGCTAGTAGTGTTAATTACTCCTTCTAGTTGATGCTAGTTGGTTTATTTGGTGGAAGATCATATGTTCAGATCCTATATGCATATTAATACCCCTCTGATTATGAACATGTTTATGCTTTGTGAGTAGTTACGTCTATTCCTGAGGACATGGGAGAAGTCTTGCTATTAGTAGTCATGTGAATTTGGTATTCGTTCGATATTTTGATGAGATGTATGTTGTCTCTCCTCTAGTGGTGTTATGTGAACATCGACTACATGACACTTCACCATTATTTTGGCCTAGAGGAAGGCATTGGGAAGTAATAAGTAGATGATGGGTTGCTAGAGTGACAGAAGCTTAAACCCTAGTTTATGCGTTGCTTCGTAAGGGGCTGATTTGGATCCATATGTTTCATGCTATGGTTAGGTTTACCTTAATACTTTTGTTGTAGTTGCAGATGCTTGCAATAGAGGTTAATCATAAGTGGGATGCTTGTCCAAGTAAGGACAGTACCCAAGCACTGGTCCACCCACATACCTAATTATCAAAGACCGAACGTGAATCTTATGAACGTGATGAAAACTAGCTTGACGATATTCCCATGTGTCCTCGGGAGCTCTTTTCTCTATATAAGAGTTTTTCCAGGCTTGTCCTTTGCTACAAAAGGATTGGGCCATCTTGCTGCACTTTATTTACTTTTGTTACAAATTATTCTATCACAAAACTATCTGTTACCACTTATTTCAGTACTTGCAGAGAATACCTTGCTGGAAACCGCTTCTCATTTCCTTTTGCTCCTCGTTTGGTTCGACACTCTTACTTATCGAAAGGACTACGATAGATCCTATATACTTGTTGGTCATCAAGACTCTTTTCTGGCGCCGTTGCCGGGGAGTGAAGCTCCTTTGGTAAGTAAAAATTTATATAGTGTGCCTTCACCGGATGCCACCAAGAGCCCGGCAGGCCCAACGACCTGCAGCTTCTCCAATAGAAGGAAGGAGAAACCATTCGTAAGTATTCGAAGAGATTCTGTAAAGTTCATAGAAATATTCCAAATATCCATCCGGCAGTTGTTATAGCAACTTTATAGTCCAATGTGCACAGCCGCCGCATTCGTTCCAAAATGAATGTGCGGTTGCCCAAGAGTGTGAAAGAACTATATACGCTGGTGGACAAATGTGCTCGGATGGATGAAGGAAGGATGTTGCCCGGAGAGGAGGATTGCATTAATGTTGATTCAGAGGATGAAGATGAATCAACCAGTCAGAGGAAGGGCAAGAAGCGTAGTAAGAATCCAAGAGATAAGGCAGTGATGACTGTAGAAGGTCATGATGTGTGATAGCGACCTTTATTATGCTGGTCACGATGTGTGATTCCGCTTGGACTCTTGTAAGCGTCGGGGCCTTGATCTGTGTATATAAAAGTGAGACCCAGTGGCGGGTTAACTCAAGAAACAACTGATCAATATCTAGGTCAAGCGTAATCTCTCCCTTGTAACCGAAACTCAAGCAATACAACTAGAAGCAGGACGTAGCCTTTTAATTCTTTGTGAGGGGCCGAACTTTGGTAAAGCTTTGTGTCATTTGTCCCGCTCAACCCCTTCGAGCCAACCTATGTTGCGATGGCACCACACCTAAGTCCTTTCACAAGGGCATCTTCCATGTTAAATCCATGACAGTTGGCGCCCACCATGGGGCTAGAGCACGGTGGTTTCGAGTTCTTGAAGCGAAATTTGTCAAGGATCGAAGGATACGCCTGTCAGTGTCAAAACCAGCGGATCTCGAGTAGGGGATCCCGAACTTGCGTCTAGGATCGATGGTAACAGGAGATGGGGGACATGATGTTTACCCAGGTTTAGGCCCTCTCTATGGAGGTAATACCCTACTTCCTGCTAGATTGATCTTGATGAATGTGAGTATTACAAGAGTTGATCTACCACGATATCGTAATGGCTAAACCCTAGAAGTCTAGCCTATGTGTGTATGGTAATGAGTATATGTGTTGCCCATTCCAGACTATCCCCTTCGGTTTATATAGACACCACGGGGATCTAGGGTTTACATGGAGTCACTTACATAAGAAGGAATCTTCGGTCGCCAAGTAGAGTCCAATCCGGACACGGTGCAGTCTTTTGGCCTTCATGTCTTCACAGCCCATCAGTCTGGCCCATGGATAAAAGGCTGGACGCCCGAGGACCCCTTAGTCCAGGACTCCCTCAGTAGCCCCCGAACCAGTCTTCAATAGTGAGGTGCTCGGCACACATATTGTCTTCGGCATTGCAAGGCGGGTTCCCCCTTCAATGATCTCCAAGTAATGTATTCGGCCATTGATACAATGTCGTCTCCTTGGCTTCTGCGCGTTGAATAATCTTTGTCCTCGACGTGTCGAGTGAATGTGGAAAGTCAGGGTATTTTTGCGAATAACACCCCATCCATGCGAGGAAGAGCGCCTATTTAAAGAGATTGGATCCCAGATACATTCAGCGCTACGCAGAAGAAATCCCCAGAGACTGCTTAGGAGAAACTACTCCAGCATGGCTAGTGTTCCCAGCTTCTCCGCTTCTCCCGGCCCAAAGAAAGGCGAGTGGGAGAGGTGTTCCGTGTCTCATAGCCAATTGACAAAGTTGCAAATGCAGGGATTCCTTCCCCATGCAGATCTAGTCCCTATTCGAACGGGGCTAGCTTTCTTTAATGAGGGGACTCAGGCAGAGGACATCCCCAATCCGTTCGGGGGAGAGCGAGTGTGTTTTGTACCCTACCTGCTAAGAGGCGTTGGATTTCCAATCCATCCATTCCTCCGAGGGCTTCTAGAATACTACGGCCTCCAGCTGCACAACTTCACTCCGGCCTCTATTCTGCACATTGCGGGTTACGTTGCTTTATGCGAACTTTTCCTGGGCGTCGAGGCTCATTTCGAGTTGTGGAGGAAGTTGTTCTGTCTCGTCAGACGCAATCACGAAGGGTCAATATTTGAAGTAGGCGGAGCCAAAGTATGGCGCGTCACCGATACCGGATATCCATCCGGCACACCAAGGAAGGCACCCGATGAATGGCCCTCCGAATGGTTTTATATACAGGACGTTGCGCTTCCCGACCCGATTCGAAAGGGTCTTCCTGAATTTGCATGCGTCTCGCTGAAGAAACGCCATAGTTGGCGTCCCCGGAGTCTTGAAGAGGAAGACGGCATGAAGGTTCGTCAGCTGATGAGCAGGATAAAAGAGCTCACTCAGTCCGGACTCACAGTAATCGAGATTATGGCGATTTCCATACCGCGGGGGTTCAGCCGCTCCAATACAGAGGGCTTCCAATGTGCCATTACAATGGGGAGGATGACGCCTCTTGCTGCGGCCGGAAAGGTCCGGATACCCCTGCCGCTTTGGCTAAGATATTAGACAAACTGTTCAAAGGGGAGGAAATGTAATTTCTCCACATCAAATTTAGAGACGGGTACTCTATGTATAACCCTCCCAGCTGGGTAAGGCCCGACCCCCCTGTTTTTACTTCTTCCCTCTCCGAATTGCCTTTGATAAACTTCTAGCTTCTTTTCTTAGCACTGGCGAAAGGTCACCGAGGGATTTTATAGTCCTGCCCCACAGCCAGAGGACCACAACCGGGAGCTCAATCCCGGGTTCAAAGAGGATCCGGATATATTTGTGGTGCTTGCAAAGGGGGTGTTTTACCAGGTGAGCTACGATGGCACAGAAGTGGCCATCATCACCGACTACGCCGATCTTCTTCCGGCTTCACACGTAAGTGATCCGAACACACCTTACTCAAAAGAGGTCTCTCTTTCCCTCTTACCCACCGCACTATCTTGTGTTCAAAAGGGGAAGGGTTCGGCGCGCCGTACTACTCCAAGGGTTCCTCCGAAGAGAGCGTCCCCCACTCCGGGTGAGCCTTCCAAGAGGAAAGCAAAGGAAGATGCGACCGTGCCCTCATCGAAGAGGTATAAATTCGCCAACCTGCACCTGAGCATTCACATCCAACCGTGACCTTCCTATTATCCATGTTTGTGGGGACCCCGACTCATAAGTCGTGATCACCGAATGCACATGTATAGTGATCCCAGAGATCAATGCTCATTGAACACACAGAAGCTGAATAACAAGAGTCTTACATCCATACATACCGTCTTACACAAATTATGACCATTATGGTCAAGTCTTACATAGATAAAGCCACAAGGGCTGAATATCAAGTAAACTTAAGCAGCGGAAATATTCTTCGATAAGTAGAACCCATGCCATCTGCATTAACCCTATAGGCATTCTGACTGGGAAACGTCCTAGTTCGCATGTTCGTCTCCAAAAGACTCTTCTTCGAACTCCTGTTCTTCCATGCCTGGCCAATTAAATAACCAGTGGCAAGCCAATGAGTACTTTGAATGTACTCGCAAGCAACCCATGTTTTGGCTCAAGATACAATAGTGCATGACATAGGTAAATTTTTGTAGAAAGCTGATTTTGTCATGTTATGACATGTTCAATAACTGGTAAGCCTTGCATCACATGGATTCAAGTAACCATAGGGGCTGGTTACAGATATCAACATAAAGGGAGAGGGCTCCAACCCAACTCATTCATGTCAAGTCCTTTGACTTGACTCAAGAAGTACTTCCCACACACACTGGTTTGTAAACAAGTGGACGTAGACCAAGAGCGGTTACCCAACTATCCTTGACCGTGGACATGGCTATTCGAATAGTTTTACACTCTGCAGAGGTTGCACACTTTACCCACAAGATCCGGGGAACTTCCGTTTCATCCACGACCCGCGGTACCTCAAGTACCCGGGGTAAGCACCCGATCACTATCTTTCCCTAGAAGACACTAACATGGAGTCCACTTGTTGCTCTGTATCCTCATGATGTACATCATACGAGACTCACTCGAGATCGTAACATCCGAGAGGGGACACAACGGTGTATCCGGTGCCCTATGAAAATAGTCTTGGCCGCCCTACCTGGCACGACCCCGTCCCAAGAGAGCGCAGCAACAACTCTCCCGTCACTAGTAATGCGGGCTCCAAGCTAGTATCAGCCTAGGTAATCAATAATGCCCTTTCCCATACAAGGGTAGAGTGGTTGCGCATGTAAGGTTGGAATAACGGTCGCAACTTAAACCAATCCGTTTTGAAAAACAACACACACACTTGCCTCGGTACACCACTTTGTCATCAAGTGGTTACCCAACTCATCATCTCCCCCGGGCATAAGTGGCACCCGATGGGGGTTTTCAAAAAGTCTTTTGAAAATACTTTGTCTCCATCACCATGCATATTCCCGTCCCTTTTTGCATAGCACTACTTTAGCATCCTATCTACTCCCACCGGCATAACCCTCATAAGGAGGTAGGGTCATGCACAATGCAAGTATCAACGAGGAAGTAATAGAGGCAACCCATCAAAGTGGTTACCATCTCATCATGATTCCGACGCAACACTAATAAAGTGCTATATGACATGCATAAAAAGGGTTTCATAGACATGGTCAAAGTGCTGCTTGCCTGGCTCAACAAAGTCTTCTGGGTCTTCAAAGTCTTCTGGTCCAACTCCTCCGTCAGCAACGCAATCTATCGTCGCAAAATAATAACGAGAAAATAAGGCAATAATAAAACAGAAAAACCAAAGTGCTCAAAAAAATGTCAACTCATTTTTGTTAAATACAAGGGTGAAAACTAAGAAGGGGAAAATTCCTAGTTTTGGATTTGGAGTCATGGAAACAGTGCTAGGAATTTTAAATGACAGGCATAAATGCTCAAATTCAAATTTGAATTTGAACAGGGAAGAAAAGTTGGTTTGATAAGAGTGAAAACTGCGCCAATAAATAGGTGGGATTATTACAAGGATTTAGGAGTTGGAATTATTGCATTTGGGTGAATATTTAATCATGTGGAATTTTTTACCGGTTTGACAGAAAAGAAAAAGGGGAAGGGGCACTATTCCTACTGGGCCAGAACAGCCGTAGGGCAGCGGCCCAGCCAGCGACGCGGCCCAGTCAAGCCGACGCGTGCGCGCGCCAGATTTTTAAACCCGACGGGCGGGGCCCGACGTTAGTGAGAGAGGGCGCGGGAGAGGGAGAGGACAGAGAGGTTGACGAGCGGGGCCCCTTGTCAGGGTCATCGTCAACCCTCGTCCGACGGCGGCGAGGCTTACCAGCGACGATGCAGGGCACAGCGAGCTTCGACAAGGGCAGGGACGGGCTCAGCGTGGCATCACCGTTCGGGTGGAGGTGGAACCGGTCGCCGGGTGGCCTGGTTTGCCGGTGACGAGATCACGCGGTGGAGGGGCTTCGGCGGTGGCGGTTCCGGCCGTTTCCGGCAGCTACAGAGAGGGGAAACAAGGGGGAAAGGATCAGAGAGCTGCAGGGGTTCCAGATCGAGAGGAAAGGGGGCCGGGACGGCCTGTATCTCGTGAACTCCGGCGAGCCAAAGCGGCGGAGCTCGAGCTCGATCTCGACCTCGGGAGGCTCTAGAAAGGAACTGGGGTGCAGAGGGATGATTAGGGGAGTGAGGGAGCGAGTGGTGAGGAGAGGAGGGCTCGGGGAGGCCCTTAAATAGGCGGGCGACGGTCCACCGAGGACCCGTGCGTCGGCGAGCCTGTTGCGGTCGAAGCGGGTCATGGGGGCTCGTCGGGGCATGTCTGAGGCGTTTGTGGGGTTGGTCTAGGGTGGGGGAGAGAAGAGAGGGAAAGCAGGGGGGCAGGGCACCACGCGTGTGAGTGCGCTCACTGGTGCGCTCGGGCGGCCAACGCGCGTGCGGGCTGGGGCTTGAGGAGGAAGAAGGAGGAAGGGGACATAGGCGTGGCATGTCGCGGACGTCGAGGTGCATCGTCGGGCGCGCTGGGGAGGCCCGAGGTGGCCAGAGGCGGTTGGAAGGGGGCGGCTACAGTGCGGGAGCGCACTGTAGCGCGCTCCAGAGCGTGCAAATGGCCTACATGCCATTTTTTTGGTAAAGTGGGCACGGCCAAGCATGTTTGGTAGCTCTAGGGAGGAGTAAAGAAGTAGGAGATGGCCTTGGATGCCCTGGCTGGCCAGTAGGAGATGAGAGAGGTAGAAGAAGAGGGAGAAATGGGCTGTCCAGGGAGGTAAATGGGGGTATTTTACCCTTCAAACATTGAGCTTTGGAAGAGGGGGAGCTACTGGAGGTTGCTGGTGATCAGGTTCAGTTGTGGTAAAAATGTGGAGTCAAGGAGATTAGTGTAGGGGGGTGAAACCAGTGACTTTTTGCAATGACCAGAAGGTGTTTGATGCAAATTTGTTTAAGCAAATGAACTCCATTTGGCATGAGACTCCACAGGGTGAAATGGCACATGTAATTAGGGCCTTCCACCAATTTGAAGCTTATTTGGGCAAAGTTGCCAATGCAACTTTTGTAAACCCTAGAAATTAGCAGAAATGAACTTGTGTAGATCTAGTTGAGCAAATCACTTCCCCTTGATGAACCACTTGGTGTAGTGGCCTCATTTGGTCATGTGAACATGCTCACAAAAGTTAGGGTCAAGGAGAGAAAGTTGGTAGTACAAAGTGGTTCAAATTTGATTCTGGTCAGAGAGGGTTTTGGGGCATTTTGGCGAACCAAAATGACTTCAATTGACATTTTGGCTTTGCAAGGTGATCACAATATGCATTTGTGACTTGCTGGATTTTCCTTGGATTTTTCTGAAAATCCTGTAGAAATATTTCAAATCCTTGAAATGGGCAGAAATGGTTTTGGGAGGTTTTGTCCAATATTTTGATCATGACCATGTGTTGAAACTCATATATATGGAATATATATGTCCACTGAGTTTCCCTGATTTTTCTCAAATATTTTTAAAACAATAAAATAATTTTTCCCTATTACATACCATTTCTGGCCTTAAGAAAAAGCTTTTAAATAAAATAGGAAAATAACTTCTAAAATTATCTTTTTGTGGTTTATGGGAATCCTATATCTAATAAGTTTCAAATATACTCTTTGAAATATTTTTCATACCCCAAATCAGGTACTTGCAGTGCAAATCTCAATCCAGGGGTTTTTGGAAAACTAATTTTTGAAAATACTATTTGGCCAAATTATTTTTGTAAGAAAATACTATATTGCACTATACACATGGCATGATATTTGGGCAGAAGTTTGGGGAAAGGAGATGAAGTACAGAAGGTGGAGTAGTTGACTTTAAAGAGCACCTGAAAAACCACACAGAGAAATCCAAACCCAAAATAAAAGCCAAATAATGCAAAAGTTTTTGTTGGTCCAAATTTTCATGCTTTATTAATGCAAATGACATGTTACAAAATGTAGGGTGTGACAATGTGTCAGGAGAAAGACGCGTCGGACCATATCCAGAGGTTCGAGCGGCTGTACTTCCCGCAGCCAGGATTCATATCCTGCCAAGAAGACGGGGGCTAATGAGGAGGTGAAGCCTTACTGTCCTCCGACCGAGGACTTGGATGATGCATCCATCACCAACTCGGAAGTGGAGAGTGCAATGTATCATCGGCACCGCCGGGCCATTTTACAAGACCCTGGCTTTTCAGAAGAGTCGTTTAACGCCTTCAACTCGGCCGATCCATACATCCGAGCTGCTCAAGATGGGATTAACAGGGCCACAAAGCAACATCTGAAAGATGTGCAGGTAAATTTATTTTGTCTGACTATGATAACCACATGCCAGTAGCCCCCAAGACTTAAAGGAGTTGAAACAACTGATTTAAGGATCAATGTATGACCAGGTGCTTACGGAGAAGAACACCCAGCTAGCTCAGGAGCTGGAAAAGTCTCAGCGCTGGCTGCTTGCTGCTAGTGCCAAACTGGAGAAATACAGGACATCTCCCGGTAATGTTTCCTTCTATCAAAAATTTGTAATGATACACCGATAGTGCGAATCTGGGTGCTAATCTTTGTGTTCGGCCGTTAGACCAAGTACAATAGCAGCTGGACACCGCTCGAAGCGAAGAACGCAGAGCCAAAAAGCTACTAGTAGCGGGCGAGCGTGTATTGACAAAAGTCTTTCAAGAGAAAAAGAAACTCCTGTACTCAAACTCCAAACTGGGCGAAGAACTGAAAGATGTGCGAGCTCAGCTAGCTGACTCTGTGAAGGAGAACAAGAAGTTGCGAGGCGGCATATTCAGTATGAGGTCACTTTTGTTTTATAACAGTTTTGGAGGTAACGGTAGCTGATATAGCTGTGATTACAGGTGTTTTGACGAATCGCCGCGAAGAGGAGGTGTCCGGATCATCGAATGATCTTCTGCAAGGGCTGTCGCAGTTGCACGAGCAAGCTCGGCAGGCGATGTAGAGTGTAGCCAAGGCTTTATGGCCATCCGACCCCCCTCCAGGAAGCATGGAGAAGCTGGTAGAGCTGTTCAAGGGAGCGCGGCGGCGTATCCGGTTGTGGAAGATATCGGCATGCCGAGAGGGTGCGCGAGATGCGTGGGCCATGGTGAAGACGCGATATACCAAGCTAGATCGTAATCACATGGCTCATGTCGGACCGCTAGGGTCGAATGGGGAAGGAATTTCCGTTAGTTTAGTATATGACCAAGTAGAGGTGGCCGCCAAATATTCCCAACAGGATTGTAAGTTAGACTACCTGTTGGAAGGTGTAGAGGAGGAGGTTTTTGAGTCCAAGTGACTGTGTACTTTCCTCATCTAGCTGAATTGTGTATCATTTGTCATGGCAGCCCTTTTCGCTTCAACCTCCGGTCCCGAAGGTGCGGAGTGTTTCCGAATACCGTCGCAGCTGAATAGGCCGGGGTATGCCTGGAAATCTAGGCGTAGGGGTCATAGTTGCTTGAACAGACAAGTTGTATCCGGCTAGCTATCTTATATTACATTGATATCGTAAGAAACATCTTCCAGAGAGAATAGTTTCGTTAAGGGTTCTGTCGTGGAATTGTCACGGCAGATGTCCTTAGTGTCAGGACTTAGTAGCGAGGCCAACGCATCTATGTGGTAGCTTGAGAGGGGTTGAGCGGGACGAGAGACGTGATGTTTTACCTAGGTTCGGCCCCTCACAGTGGAGGTAAAAGCCTACATCCTGCTTCATTGATATTGATGATGATGACCATGGTTACAAGAGTGCTCTATCTCGAGAGCTATTGTCTAAACCTAACTTGTCCAACCCGTGGAACTTGTCAATCTTGTCCCCTTTTGGGGAGCCCTGCCCCTCCTTATATATGTTGGAAGGGCGGGTTACATGTATAGTCCTATTAGGATTAGGACTAGTCTATCTCTAATACAAACCGGATACAAGTCTAGGTCTTAGCTCCTTGTAAGATAAATGTTCCTCATGCCTTTTCTCTTAAACCGGCCCACCATTAACCTAAACCGGCCTACTGGTCCTTGGGCCTTGTCATGCATCTGGAATACGCGCCGAGTCACCAATGAATCTTCAGGCTCGTGAATCGTCATACCAGTGAACCGCCAGACACGTAAACAGCCAGACATGTAAACCACCAATCCTCTGGCGGTTTACCAATGAAACGCCTAGTCCGGCCGGGTTATACTTCCGTCCGGTTTACGCCGCGGGGTATATCCCCGACATTAGCCCCCAAGTTTAGCTTGGATTTATCCATGGTAAACTTATGCTGCAACATAAACACAAGAACAAATTTGACAGGTTGTGCTCCGGGTTAAGAATTCTTGTAAACCGGTACCTGATCACCCTTAAGTCCTTGTTATTTCCTCCTTCTGGGAAGTCCGGGTCAACAGACCAGATTCATAATCAATTTGCTGACATTGGTTTGTCACAGAGAAATATTGTGAAGAATAACTCCTTTGACTCAGCTCCTAAAGCGCCGGTTTAAGAAATATGGGTCTTGAAATACTTATCTGATATTCAGCCGGTTTAAGAATGCAGAACTTGCCGGTTTATGATTACCACCATCGTTGGGTTATAAAAACTGATAATTCCAGGTCATGATTGTTGCCAACAGCGGTTCACAATGCCGGTTCATGATTATTGATGACGTCGGGTTGCAGCCACAGGATCATAATGATTGGTGATGCCGGGTCAATCTGGTTTGCTCAAACAGAGAATTTGAAAATATTTCTTCAATAATAATATAATACCTGTAGCCCCCAAGTCTTGAGCAGAACAAAGTGATGGCTTAAGACTTTCTTCAATATAAATATTACCAATTTTGAAGAAATCCATGTTGTTCATCCCAGTCACTAGTGCCGGGTTGTCATGCTTGCAACAACCTGGGACTTGTAATTGCTTGATGCTCATAAAAACTTCAACCAGTGTAGCCCCCAAGGGCCATGTCATTATGCAATAATGAGCAGGGACTTTGTAAATATAATCTTGTAAACTTTGAACAGCAACGCGTAGCCCCCAAGGGTCGGCTCAGTAAGATAATATTGAGCTGGGACTTTGATATATACTTCAATGAAAATAACATAATATGATGTAACCCCCATCATGGGGCTTGAATCCACGTCCATAAGGTCAAAAGCCTTGTGCTTTACCAACTGAGCAGTGGACCCTCCAATACAATGGATAAAAAGTTGTGTACCTTGAATAGTTGATAGGAGCAATTGGTAGCCCCCATGGGCCGGCTCATTATAATATGATGAGTCAGGTCTTCAATAAGACTAGTAAAAATGACTTTGCATTAGCCCCCGAGTGTCATGATGCATGCTTGCAGCGACATGAGACTTGCATGTAATCTCAATTTGAATAATGTAGCCCCCAAGTGCCGGGTTGTAAGCCTGCAGCGACTCGGGACTATTCCTTCCATTGTAGAATAAATCATATCCTTTGATAAAATAATAGCCATTGCGCTAAAACGACTTTGAAAAACCTCAATCATAATATTAATAACCATAATAAAAATCCAGCCATGTTGGCTATTCAAGATAATATAATCCGGTATGAAAATCTTATTCATCCAATATCATAATGAAAATTCAGCCAAGTTTGGCTATTTGAATAATATAACCCAATCATTTATAAGCACATGATTCCAATGGCGCAATCCAAATATATACTGGCGACTTATAGTCCAAAGCCATGCCGGTTTAATAAACACCGGATAATTTATCATCATACTGGCGACTTATAGTCGAAAGCCAGGTCGGGTTAGTAAACGCTAGTGATTTATAATCATGCTTTATTCAACCTGTTTCTGCATACAACAAGTTTAAAGTGTCCGGGCGGTTTACCGTCAGACGAGTCATAATGCCCAACATATAACCCAGGTTTATAACCAAGGCTGCACTTAAGAATAATCAAATATGAAATATATCATACCTGTGACATTGAATCACATCGTTGGTTTACCAACTTTTTGGAATAGGGGTAATAACCCAGATTTTGAGTACTGATAACTCCTTCAATATTGTGTTGGTTTATGATAAAACCGTACCAGGTTGTGATAAACACTGGTTTAACCACATATAATACTGGCGACTCGTAGTCAAACCAGACTAGGCTGATAGTCTCCGGATTATAACTTGATCGTCTACTGACAACTTGTAGTTGAAAGCCGAGCCAGGTTGATAAACACCGGTTTGCTCCATAATAGGATGGTAACAGAAAATCAAATCGGGCAGATAGCCTCCGGATTAAGATTTGACCGTGTTCAGTCAATTTGTAATTCGATAGTCGAACCGGTTTAAGAATTTTCGGTTTAAAAACGCAACAAAAGAAATATTTATCAAAACAAAATTTCAAGCAAAGGCAATGATAAAACCATTTGCAAAAAGAGGCTATTGAGCCGATCAAATGGCGTTACCATGGTCGGACACGACCAAGCCCCCGATAGGCGTAGCTATGGTTCAAGTCAGCCAGGTCCCCAAATGAAACAGTGGCATTATGCCAATCAAAAGGCATGGCAATGGTTCGGGTTCGACCAAGCCCCCAAGTGATTCTGTGGCCTTAGGCCGATCAAGAGGCGTGACTATGGTTCAGACGTGACCACAAGTCCCCAAGTGATGCATTGGCATTACGCCGATCAAGAGGTGTAGCGATGGTTTGGGTTCGACCAAAGCCCCCAAGCGATGCTGTGGCACTAGGTCGATCAAGAGGCATGACTATGGTTCAGACGTGACCACAAGTCCCCAAGTGATGTTGTGGCATTACGCCTATCAAAAGGTGTTGCTATGGTTCAGATATGACCAAGCCCCCAAGTGATCAATAATATGATAAGCCAATAAGGCAGGATACCCATGTTTGAACCGCGCATCATGGCAGCAGGTCCTCTTTGGCACCTTTTAACTGTTTGCAAGAGATAAATCCTTCTTGAACCGGGATTTTGAACCGGATCCTTCTTTTTAAGCCGGAAGTTTTCTGACGGCCTTTAAATTTGCACCAATATGGTGGTTTAGGGTCCTGCATGAGATAACTTTGCAAGCCGAAATAATTGCTCTTCTAAAGAAAGCAATACATAACATAAAAGTATACTGGATGAATTTCACCTGATACGTCAGGCCAGTAATTATCCACCGCGGAGTTGATGATCACCATGGTGAAGTGGAAATAAATTATGGGTGAATCCGCCGTCAGAGCAGACAGATGAGTCAGCCGCGATATTATAGGCCGGTGCGGACGGGCTAGTTGTCCTCCGCATCGTAAACCGGCACGAACGGGCGAGTTAATAGCGGGCGCGGTCCCGGCAAGCTGATGTATACCAGGTCCACAGAGGCGGCAGCTTGTGCGCTTCCATTCATCATATGATATGTCTCGGAGTATCCCCAGACGGGATATTATCAATCCGCGCTCCATATCTGTGGTATAAACCACATCTGTAGTGAATAATGGTCCTGTATATAAAAATATACAAATCAAAGTAATTTGTCCTTTGATAAAAATAATGTGTTAATAAAACAAATTTGAGATGGATAGCACCTGATGTTTGTAGATGGCTTTGGATGATGAATGATCTGTTCACCGCAACCGAGGTGGCGGCTTAAAGCACTGTACTGGTAGACTCAGACGGACCCTTCGGGTCATGTTTGAACCCCTTTTTTTGACGCGCCTAGACAACAGGCAGTAGAGGAAGACGATGTTCTCAACGGTTTGTGATTTGACCGCTCCCCAATCACATAATATGCTGACGCCGTTTTATTCTTCTTGAATTCAAAAATTTCCATCCATCAAACCGTGGCAGTACCAGGGACCACAGCTCGGCAGGTCAACACCGGGTGGTTTGAGCAGCACTGTAGCAGAAACAGAAGCAAGACCAATCTGGTATGAACACCTAACTGCCGGGGCACAGCGATGCGGAGTCAAAACAACAAACGGGCGACTCGAGTGTGCGAGCGCGGTTGAAACCACAGAGGCATGAGCCGGAAATAGTCGGTCAAGGCGTGAAGCGAGCGCTGGGAGCAGCAGGCGCAGGTCAGGGCAGCACGGCCGCGCGGTGACTTGGCCCGAGGGTGAAGTAGCAGCAAAGCATAACCCTATGGCGGTTTAACAAATGCAACAGTGGCGGATGACGGCTCAGGACGGTCGGGGCGGATCGACCAGTGGAGGCGTGCTCGGTGATGACTCAGAGGCGTGCTCGGAGGTTCAGATGCCGGGCCGGTTCAAGGCGAATTCGCGATGGCGTCGGCCGCGGAAGCAGAAGCGGGGCCGGTTTAACCACAGCGGCGGGGCCGTGGGGGCAATGGCAATTTGGCGACTTAGCGCCGAGGCGCAGGCGGCGGCTTGAGCCACGGCGGCGGCTTGCAGTGATAAAGTTGACTCAACCTGGCTCAATCCGGCGACGACGGCGACTTGATATGGCCGTAGCAACAGAAGTAAACCAGAGAGAAGGCCATGATGGCAGAGGCCACTTGAAACTGTGAACGGGGCGGCTTAACGCGGAGATGAAGCGGCCTGGCACAGACGCCCAGGCAGTTCGTCGACGAAGACATCAGCGACTTGATAGTTTGATGGGTCGCTATCAGCCTTAGTGGGTCGTCAACACAGCAGAGGCGGGAGGCGAGGCCAGCCACGGCTGAGAAAGCGAAGCGGCAGCGCTGCAGAAACCCGCGCAGGTGTGGAGACGGCCGATCGTCAATGCAACAGACTGGAGGGCCAGCTCTGCGTTTCAACATGACAGGCCAGGGTACAGCCGTAGCGGCATGTTGCAGAAGTGACTTGACACGGCGACTTGCGCCCAGGCAGAGCTAACACTGTAGCAGACGATTTGTCAGCTCGAGACGCCGCAGTGGCCGAGGAAGGTTAGGAGCTGAGGGCGGCTCGGAGTGAAGCGGCAAAGTCAAGGACGACTCTGAACCGGACGGACTGCGACGGCGGCGGTGTTTTGCAATGCAAGGAAGTAGCATGTCAAACATAGGAGTCCGTGTCCATGGATAACTCGCTCCCGAATTGTGGTTGTTTCCAGGCTGACCCCAGTTGAACAGATCGGTGTGTGGTCTTCCTTTTGGTGATTGAAAAAACTAAACCAATACTGCTAGTAGCTTCATGTACTAGTGCTAGTTGCTGACTTTGACCAAATCAATGATTCAGAAATGAATCTGAACCTTTCAAGCACCTTATACGAACAGCCGTCGTGGAGTATTATTGCAGTAGTGTCGCTTTCGTAAGAACAGTAGCATAATCAAAGTAATACTGCTCAGAACCGTAACAATAGATCTCTTTACGAGACCACCTCGGGGTTGGATCCCTGCTTGCCCACACGTTTGTTGATTGATCTGACATAACGCACAACGGATGCAGCATAATTCCTACCAACCTCGGCGACAAGTGACAATAGAAAAATTGATCTCAACTTCGGACTTCGACGGATCACGTTGTGTCGGCGGCGCACAATAGAAACTCCAAATCATGGAATTCGCCGGCTTTTGCCGAAGATTATCTCCTGTCGAATTTTCTTCATCCAGCCAATTACGACCTTCTCAATCCCTATGAGAGATCCCTTCAAGAACTCATCACAGTCGTGCGCAGGCCCCACGGTGGGCGCCAACTGTCGTGGATTGTCACGGCAGATGTCCTTAGTGTCAGGACTTAGTCGCGAGGCCAACGCATCTATGTGGTAGCTTGAGAGGGGTTGAGCGGGACAAGAGACGTGATGTTTTACCCAGGTTTGGCGCCTCACGGTGGAGGTAAAAGCCTACATCCTGCTTCATTGATATTGATGATGATGACTATGGTTACAAGAGTGCTCTATCTCGAGAGCTATTGTCTAAACCTAACTTGTCCAACCCGAGGAACTTGTCAATCTTGTCCCCTTTTGGGGAGCCCTGCCCCTCCTTATATATGTTGGAAGGGCGGGTTACATGTAGAGTCCTATTAGGATTAGCTCCTTTTAAGATAAATGTTCCTCATGCCTTTTCTCTTAAACCGGCCCACCATTAACCTAAACCGGCCTGCTGGTCCTTAGGCCTTGTCATGCATCTGGAATACGCGCCTGGTCACCAATGAATCTTCAGGCTCGTGAATCATCATACCAGTGAACCGCCAGACACGTAAACCGCCAGACACGTAAACCGCCAACCCTCTGGCGGTTTACCAATGAAACGCCTAGTCCGGCCGGGTTATACTTCCGTCTGGTTTACGCCGCGGGGTATATCCCCGACAGGTTCCTTTCCCTGGGTGTGCATGCATTTAATGCGCATGTACGAATTGTGGTGTGAGCACCTAGTTTGTATAACTTCTGGGGGTGCACAATGGAGTGAGTTTTTAAAAAAACATCTTTAATTCACCGACCGAATATTCCCTTAACAACGCTAGCTTTCTGCTTCACCCAGTCTGAGGTACACATCCGGATGACCCGGCAGTAACAATCGCAGAGGTGCTCCCTTTATGCCCTAGCCGAACTAACGTGAACGTAGGGCATAAGCACAGGATCCAAGCAACCCAGCTTGGCCAAAAGTTAAGTCATATCGATGCATATAATGGCAGAGAAAAGGTACATATGGAAAAACGCATATGTGAGGAGCTTGATGCTCAAGGAATGACAAGAACTTCTGTCCGAGAAGCCCCCAGGTACTAGTGGCGTACATGTTTAAAGATGTATGTGCCGATGGTGTGCGGTCTAGCCGCACCAAAGCTTTAAAGCGAGAAAGAAGAAAATAATCGGTAAAGAGAGAAAAAATAATGGAAACTACAGGGGAGGAGGAGACGAACAAGGGGTTTAGCGCTAGGCTTAGAATCTCCGGAGTCTGGCTGCGTTCCAGGGGTTCGGCTCAAGGCGATTTTCTGATGCATCGCGAAGATGGTACGCTCCTCCGGTGAGAACTTTGTCAATGATGAAGGGACCCTCCCATTTGGCCCGTCCTTCTCTGCTTTGATATCTTCGAGCTTGTTGTTGGTAAACTTCTGAACGGGCTTTTGCGACATCGCGTTCCTCCTCCAGGGCATCTAGGATATCCTGCCGATCGAACTCGGCTTCTCTCTCTTCGTACATACGCACTCTAGGTGAGTCGTGAATAATATCGCAGGGCAATACAGCCTCTGCACCATACACCATGAAGAAAGGTGTGTACCCGGTAGTACGGTTGGGCGTGGTCCGCAGCCCCCAGAGTACGGAGTCGAGCTCCTCAACCCAGTGCTAGTCTGATTCTTTCAAAGACCGCACTAGTCTGGCCTTGATGCCACTCATAATAAGACCGTCTGCGCGTTCGACTTGACCGTTGGTTTGTGGGTGGTAGACGGAGGCGTAATCTAGTTTAATGCCCAGATTAGTACACCAGGTTTTTACCTTGCCGTCTATGAAATTGGATCCGTTGTTAGTGATGATGCTGTGTGGGACACCATAACGGTGCACAACATCGGATATGAAGTCTATTACCGGGTCGGACTCAGTCGTTTTTACTGATTTATCCTCTATCCACTTAGTGAATTTGTCCACCATAACCAGCAGATATTTTTTCTTGTGGCTTCCCACTTTAAGGGGTCCAACCGTGTCGAGTCCCCAGACCGCGAAAGCCCAAGTGATGAGGATTGTTTATAGGGCAGTGGGGGGTGTCGGTGTCAAAACCGGCGGATCTCGGGTAGGGGGTCCCGAACTGTGCGTCTAAGGCGGATGGTAACAGGAGGCAGGGGACACAATGTTTACCCAGGTTCGGGCCCTCTCGATGGAGGTAATACCCTATGTCATGCTTGATTGATCTTGATGATATGAGTATTACAAGAGTTGATCTACCACGAGATCGTAGAGGCTAAACCCTAGAAGCTATCCTATGGTTATGATTGTTGTTGTCCTACGGACTAAACCCTCTGGTTTATATAGACACCGGAGGGGGTTAGGGTTACACAAAGTCGGTTAAAAGGGACGAGATCTACATATCCGAATGTCCAATCTTGCCTTCGACGCAAAGGAGAGTCCCACCTGGACACGGGACGAAGTCTTCAACCTTGTATCTTCATAGTCCAACAGTTTGGCCAAAGTATATAGTCCGGCTGTCTAAGGACCCCCTAATCCAGGACTCCCTAAGTAGCCCCCGAACCAGGCTTCAATGACGATGAGTCCAGCGCGCAGATTGTCTTTTGCATTGCAAGGCGGGTTCTTCTGCAAATTCCGAATACCTGTCGAGTAGTGTCCGGCTTCCCATGAATGTTGCACTCCTTGGCTTCTGCGCCTAATAATGGCTATCCTTCATGTGTCGAGCGAAGCGAGAAGTCGGGGCATTTTTACAGTTGCCACCGTAACCATGCGAGTAAATCTTCTATTTAAAGAGACAGGGATCCTTAGATCTAGATCACACCATCTTCCACAGCGAGTATCCATCGGAGCACGCCCAGAAAAAGTCCATCCCATCATGGTCGGCCATCGCAGCTCCTCCTCTCGATCCCGTAGCCCTAAGCCAAGTGATTGGAAGAAGTGTTCCGTCCCCCATAGTCAATTAGTAGAGTTACAGACCTAGGGGTTTCTCCCTCCAGTGTATATGGTCCCCGTTCGAGCCGAACTTGCCACTTACAATGGTGGGGAGCAAGCGGAGAGCTTCCCCAACCCATCCATGGGGGGGGGGTATGCCTTGTCCCTTACTTACTAGGGGGGCTTGGATTTCCAATCCATCCGTTCCTCCGCGGGCTCTTGGAGTTCTACGGCCTCCAGGTGCATAACTTTACTCATGCCTCCATATTACACATCGCTGGCTACGTCCCCTTTTGGGAGCTGTTTTTGGGCAGCGGAGCTCATTTAGAGCTATGGAAGAGGCTATTCTGCCTCGTACCCCGTACAAAGGAGGGGTCACTATATCAAGTGGGCGGAGCCGAGATATGGCACATCGCCGGGACCGGATACCTATCTGGTACTCCGAAGAAGACATCCGAAGACTGGCCTTCGGAGTGGTTTTATATGGAGGACGTCCCTCTTCCGGATCCTATTCGGATGGGCCTTCCTAATTTCAATAACGCCCCTTTGAAGAAACGCCGCAGCTGGCGCCCTCGGGACCCCCAGGAGGAAGATGACAGAGAGGTCCTTTACCTAATGGGCCAGATAAGGACGCTGGCCAAATCAGGATTGACAATAATCGAGGTTATGTCAGTATGTATAATGCGGGGGGTGCAGCCACTTCAATATCGGGGACAACCCGTGTGGCACTTCAATGTAGAAGACGATGCCACCAGCTACGGTCGTAAGGGACCAGACTCCGCCGCTGCTCTAGCGAAAATACTGTCCGACCTATATAACGGAGAGGAAGAGGAGTTCATCCGCATTAAGCCACGGGATGGGTTCTCCATGTACAACCCCCCAAACTGGGTGAGCTGCTACTTTCTACTCCAGACCTTCCCGCATTAAGTATTTACCTTGCTATTTCATAGCAGGAAGTGCGAAAAGCTGTAAGGGAGATCCACAACCCGCCTCCACAACCATAGGACCCTGACCGGGCCCTCGACCCCGGACTTGAAGAAGATTCGGACACATTTGTGGAGCTCATCGACAGGACGTTGATAACCCACAAGTATAGGGGATCGCAACAGTTTTCGAGGGTAAAGTATTCAACCCAAATTTATTGATTTGACACAAGGGGAGCCAAAGAATACTCTCAAGTATTAGCAGCTGAGTTGTCAATTCAACCACACCTGGAAACTTAATATCTACAGCAAAGTATTTAGTAACAAAGTAATATGATAGTAGTGGTAACAGTAGCAAAAGGTAATAATAGTAAAAGTAATGTTTTTGGTATTTTGCAGTGATGATAGCAATAGCAACGGAAAATTAAATAAGCGAAGAACAATATATGGAAAGCTCGTAGGCAATGGATCAGTGATGGAGAATTATGTCGGATGCGGTTCATCATGTAACAGTCATAACCTAGGGTGACACAGAACTAGCTCCAGTTCATTTATATAATGTAGGCATGTATTCCGAATATAGTCACACGTGCTTATGGAAAAGAACTTGCATGACATCTTTTGTCCTACCCTCCCGTGGCAGCGGGGTCCTTACAGAAACTAAGGGATATTAAGGCCTGCTTTTAATAGAGTACCGGAACAAAGCATTAGCACATAGTGAATACATGACATCCTCAAACTACGGTCATCACCGGTAAGTATCCCAATTATTGTCACTTCAGGGTTAACGGGTCATAATAGATAATAGGTGACTATAGACTTGCAAGATAGGATCAAGAACACTCATATATTGATGAAAACATAATAGGTTCAGATCTGAAATCAGGGCACTCGGGCCCTAGTGACAAGCATTAAGCATAGCAAAGTCAAAGCAACATCAATCTCGGAACATAGTGGACACTAGGGATCAAACCCTAACAAAACTAATTCAATTACATGATAGATCCCATCGAACCCATCACCGTCCAGCAAGCCTACGATGGAATTACTCACGCACGGCGGTGAGCATCATGAAATTGGTGATGGAGGATGGTTGATGATGACGATAGCAACGGATTCCCCTCTTCGGAGCCCCGAACGGACTTCAGATAAGCCCTCCCGAGAGGTTTTAGGGCTTGGCGGCGGCTCCGTATCGTAAAACGCGATGATTTCTTCTCTCTGATTTTTTCTCCCCGAAACACAATATATAGAGTTGGAGTTGGAGTCGGAGAGGCACCAGGGGGCCCACGAGGTAGGGGGCCCCCTGGTCTTCATCTTTTGCAGGTGTTTTTTATATTTTCCAAAAAGTTGCTCCATGAAGTTTCAGGTCATTCCGAGAACGTTTGTTTCTGCACATAAATAACACCATGGTAATTCTACTGAAAGCAACATCAGTCCGGGTTAGATCCATTCAAATCATGCAAGTTAGAGTCCAAAACAAGGTCAAAAGTGTTTGGAAAAGTAGATACGTTGGAGACGTATCAACTCCCCCAAGCTTAAACCTTTGCTTGTCCTCAAGCAATTCAGTTGAAAAACTGAAAGTGATAAAGAAAAACTTTTACAAACTCTGTTTGCTCTTGTTGTTGTAAATATGTAAAGCCAGCATTCAAGTTTTCAACAAAGATTATAACTAACCACATTCGCAATAACGCTCAAGTTTACTCATATCAATAGCATAATCAACTAGCGAGCAATAATAATAAATCTCAGATGACAACACTTTCTCAAAACGATCATAATATGATATAACAAGATGGTATCTCGCTAGCCCTTTCTGAGACCGCAAAACATAAATGCAGAGCACCTTTAAAGACCAAGGACTGACTAGACATTGTAATTCATGGTAAAAGAGATCCAGTCAAGTCATACTCAATGTAAACTAACAGTAATGAATGCAAATGATAGTGGTGCTCTCCAACTAGTGCTTTTTAACAAGAGGATGATGACTCAGCATAAAAGTAAATAGATAGGCCCTTCGCGGAGGGAAGCAGGGATTTGTAGAGGTGCCAAAGCTCTATTTTGAAATAGAGGTGAATAATATTTTGAGCGGTATACTTTCATTGTCAACATAACAACCAAGAGATGGTGATATCTTCCATGCTACACACATTATAGGCGGTTCCCAAACATAATGGTAAAGTTTATACTCCCCCTTCCACCAACAAGCATCAATCCATGGCTTGCTCGAAACAACGAGTGCCTCCAACTAACAACAGTCCCAAGGGGAGTTTTGTTTGCAATTATTTTGATTTAGTTTGCATAAAGCATTGGACTGGGCATCCCGGTGACCAGCCACTTTCTCGTGAGTGAGTAGCGGAGTCCACTCCTCTTGAGAATAACCCGCCTAACATGGAAGATATAGACAGCCCTAGTTGATACATAAGTTATTCGAGCATACAAAACAGGATATTTATTTGAAGGTTTAGAGTTTGGCACATACAAATTTACTTGGAACGACAGGTATATACCGTATATAGGTAGGTATAGTGGACTCATATGGAATAACTTTGGGGTTTAAGGGATTGGATGCACAACCAGTATTCCCGCTTAGTACAGGTGAAGGCTAGCAAAAGACTGGGAAGCGACCAGCTAGAGAGCGACAACAGTCATGAACATGCATTAAAATTAATCAACACTGAATGCAAGCATGAGTAGGATATAATCCACCATGAACATAAATATCGTGAAGGCTATGTTGATTTTGTTTCAACTATATGCGTGAACATGCACCAAGTCAAGTCACTTAAATCATTCAGAGGAGGATACCACCCTATCATACCACATCGTAACCATTTCAATAGCATGTTGGCACGCAAGGTACACCATTATAACTCATAGCTAATCAAGCATGGCACAAGAAACTATGATCTCTAGTTGTCATTGCAAACATGTTTATTCATAATAGGCTGAATCAGGAACGATGAACTAATCATATTTACAAAAACAAAAGAGGTCGAGTTCATACCAGCTTTTCTCATCTCAGTCAGTCCATAATATATCGTCATAATTGCCTTTCACTTGCACGACCGAACGATGTGGATAATAATAATAGTGCATGTGCATTGGACTATGCTGGAATCTGCAGGCATTCAATAAACAGGAGAAGACAGGACAATATGGGCTCTTTTGTCAAATCAACAAGTATGCATATAAGAGACACTTCAACAATTTAATTATGGTCTTCTCCTATCGACCCCAAAGAAAAGAAAAGAAATAAAATTATTTACACGGGAAAGCTCCCAACAAGCAAAAGAAGAACAGGAAATATTTTTGGGTTTTTCTTTTTAATTACTACTACAAGCATGGAAATTAAACTAACTAAAGGCTACAACTATTTTTTTTTGTTTTTTCTTAAGGTTTATTAAAAACATAAGAAGAAAGCATAAAAAGGAAAATAAACTAGCATGGATGATACAATGAAAAGTATGAGCACCGACATCTAGACATGAGTGTGTGAACATAAATGTAATGTCGGTGGGAAATACGTACTCCCCCAAGCTTAGGCTTTTGGCCTAAGTTGGTCCATGGCCACGGCTGGCCTGGTGGATATCCATAATAGTAGCTGGGGTCGTACAGCGATGCAGAGGCTATCGCCTGTTGAGCTGTAGCGTGGCGACGAGCAGCCTCCGCTCTCCTCTCGTACTCATCTGCCTCCTCTCTGGTAATAGTATATCTTCCTTTTACCTGATGATCAAAGAAGGCAGGACCAGGGAGAGTAATATGGATAGCACGGCGTCTGTGAAAGTGCAACTATCCCTAGGTGGTTTTGGTAATTCATAACAACATATAGCTCATTGAGCTAATACTATTCCAAGATAATTATTTCAGGAAAGCTCAATGATTGGCATGGCATGGATGTGAAAGTGGAACCCTCAAAATGCTAAGGACAAAGGATTGGCTCAAGCTCAAAAGCTCAAGACTCTTCATTTTATATTTTAGTGATCCAAGATCACATTGAGTCTTTAGGAAAAGCCAATACTATTAAGGAGGGATGAGGTGTTGCTTAATGAGCCTCTTGCTTCATGCGCTTAATGATATGCTCCAAAATCCTCAACTACTTTCCCATATCCACATATGACCTAAACCCTAAGCCAAACTCGGTCCTACCGATTCTTCCTATCCGGCGCCACCGAGTTTCACTTGTCATTAGCCACTGCCAAACCCTAGCAATTCGGTTCTACCGATAAGGATCTCGGTCTCACCGAGATGGGGTTGCAAACTCTCTGTTTCCCTTTCGTAACTTTTCGGTCCCACCGAAAGAGCGAATCGGTCCCACCGAGATTGCAATGTAAACTCAGTGTTTCCCCTTTGTAACTTTTCGGTCTCACCGAGTTCCACTCGGTCTCACCGAAAGAGCAAATTGGTCCCACCGAGTTTGCCTGACCAACTCTCTGGTTAGCTAATTTCCAAATTCGGTCTCACCGAGTTTGTGTAATCGGTCTCACCGAGATTACCTTATGCCCAAACCCTAACCGAATCGGTCCTACCGAGTTGCATGTCAGTCCCACCGAAATTCCTAACGGTCACTAGGTTTACTACTTCGGTCAGACCGAGTTTTCTGATTCGGTCCCACCGAGATTGGAAAACTGTGTAACGGTTGGATTTTGTGTGGAGGCTATATATACCCCTCCACCTCCTTCTCATTCGAGAAGAGAGCCATCAGAACACACACACCATTCCAACTCATATGTTCTGAGAGAGAACCACCTACTCATGTGTTGAGACCAAGACATTCCATTCCTACCATATGAATCTTGATCTCTAGCCTTCCCAAGTTGCTTTCCACTCAAATCTTCTTTCCACCAAATCAAAATCCTATGAGATAGAGTTGAGTGTTGGGGAGACTATCATTTGAAGCACAAGAGCAAGGAGTTCATTACCTACACACCATTTGTTACTTCTTGGAGAGTGGTGTCTCCTAGATTGGCTAGGTGTCACTTGGGAGCCTCCGACAAGATTGTGGAGTTGAACCAAGGAGTTTGTAAGGGCAAGGAGATCGCCTACTTCGTGAAGATCTACTGCTAGTGAGGCAAGTCCTTCGTGGGCGATGGCCATGGTGGGATAGACAAGGTTGCTTCTTCGTGGACCCTTTGTGGGTGGTTGCTTCTTCGTGGACCCTTCGTGGGTGGAGCCTTGTGTGGACTCGCGCAACCGTTGCCCTTGGGTGGAGCCCTGTGTGGACTCGCGCAATTGTAACCCTTCATGGGTTGAAGTCTCCATCAACGTGGATGTAGGATAGCACCACCTATCCGAACCACGGGAAAAACATCCGTGTCTCCAATTGCGTTTGAATTCTCCAAACCCTTCCCTTTACATTCTTGCAAGTTGCATGCTTTACTTTCCGCTGCCAATATACTCTTTGCATGCTTGCTTGAATTGTGTGATGATTGCTTGACTTGTCGTACAATAGCTAAAATCTGCCAAGAACTAAAATTGGGAAAAGGTTAAGTTTTTATTTGGTCAAGTAGTCTAATCACCCCCCCTCTAGACATACTTTCGATCCTACAAGTGGTATCAGAGCTTGGGTCTCCATTTGCTTGATCTCCATAGCTTTTGGGGGTCATAGCCTTGGTCTCACAACCTAGGAGAGTATGGCGTCTAGCGAGGGAAATTATCACCGTAGAGGTCCTTACTTTGATGGTACCAATTTTGCTAGTTGGAAGCATAAAATGAAAATGCATATTCTTGGAGATAACCCTGCTGTTTCGGCTATTGTGTGTGTTGGTTTGCAAGGTGACTTCTTTGACGGGAAAGAACCAAACCGTGAAGCTACCGCGGATGAGTTGAAGATGTTGCAATACAATGCTCAAGCTTGTGATATTCTCTTCAACGGATTGTGCCCCGAAGAATTCAACAAAATGAGCCGCGTTGAGAATGCAAAGGAAATTTGGGACACTTTGATTGATATGCACGAAGGTACCGACTCCGTCAAGGAATCCAAGTTGGATGTGCTTCAAAGCCAACTTGACAAGTTCAAGATGAAGGATGGTGAAGGTGTCGCTGAAATGTACTATAGGCTTGCTCTCATCACAAATGAGATTGCCGGCTTAGGAAGTGAAGAGATGACCGATAGATTCATCATCAAGAAGATCCTAAGAGCCTTGGATGGAAAATATGATACCGTGTGCACATTGATCCAAATGATGCCCAATTACAAAGATCTCAAGCCAACGGAGGTGATTGGAAGAATTGTTGCTCATGAGATGTCATTTAAGGATAAAGAGGAACTTCACAACAAATCAAGTGGTGCCTATAAATCCTCATGTGAAGCCCCTACATCATCAAGTGAGAAACAAGACTTCAATGAAGAATTGAGCTTAATGGTGAAGAACTTCAACAAGTTCTACAAGAGTAGAAGCAAAGATAGAAGCTCCAAGTCAAGGTCCTACAATGACAAAAGATCTTCTAGTCGAGAGCGAAACTGTTATAATTGTGGAAGACCCGGACACTATTCCAATGAGTGTACGGCTCCCTACAAGAGAAGAGAAGATTCTCCAAAAAGAAGAAGCAAAGGATCACCACCAAGAGAGAGAAGGAGTAAAGATGATCGTTATGAACGAAGATACTCACGGAGAAGCAAGGATTCGGAAAGGAAGGAAAAATCATCAAGGAGCTACACAAGACAAAGACATCAAGCTCATGTTGGTGAATGGGTATCCGGCTCCGACTCCGACAGCCACTCCGAGAGAAGTTATCACTCCGACTCCGAAGATACTCGAGATGAAGGTGTTGTCGGTCTAGCACTTGTGTCAACCAACTCCTACGACATATTTGACTCACCAAATGAAGGAATTGGAAGATGCTTCATGGCCAAAGGTCCTAAGGTAACACACCCCGAGTATGTTGATTTCAATAGTGATGAAGATGACTTGTTAGGTGATGATTTGCTTGGTGACAACTCTAGTGATGAATACTATGATGAAAGACCAATTAATCATGCTAAAACGAATGACAATGATAAGGAGAAGATTGAGGCTCTAACTAAAGCACTAAAAACTCTTAAGTTAGCTCATGACACTATCTTCGAAGATCATCGAGAACTTTTAAGAGCTCATGAGAAACTACGCTTTGAAAAGCTCAATCTTGAGCAAGAGCATGAGTTCTTAAAGGCAATCAATGATGATCTCCGCAAGAAAAGTTCTTCTTACATTGCCAAGCATTTACTCTTATCCACTTACATGCCTCAAGTCAAGTCTAACAAGAAAGATTCTTCCTCTAGTAGTAACAATGATCATGCTAAATCCAATATTGTTGCTTCTAGTAGTTCTCTTGATTCCACTAATGATTCTCTTAGCCAAGTTACACTTGGGCAAGAAAATAGCTTATTGAAGGGAATTATAGAGAAAGGAGTGTACAAAAGCCTTGCCAGGAGTAAGCAATTCGAGGAAATTGTGCGCAAGCAAGGAATGCACCGGAAGAATCAAGGTGTTGGTTTCGAACGAAAGTTCAATGCCAATGGAGTTGAGTGGGAAGAAGATCAATACCCCAAGACAAAGTTTGTCCCTCAACAAGAGAAATATACCTCTTTCAAGGGGACACATGCTCAAGATGATCTTCCACCACAAGACTACGAGCAAAAAGGCAAGGACAAGCTTCAAGAGGAAATTGATGCATTTGAAGAAGCTCCTAAGACCTTAGTCAAGTGGATTCCCAAGACTACTTCAAGTTCCACTTCATCAAGTACGACTACAACTCCAAGGATTCCCATCAAGATGATGTGGATCCAAAAGAAGAAGAACTAGAGAGTTCTTGAGGGTGACCCCACCAACATACTTCACTCTTATCATTTTGGCAAGAACAAGTGCAATCAACTTCCACATCTTGCACTAGTTCAAGGAGTCACAAACCCTCTTGTTGGTAAGACAAGGGACAAGGTAACCTAAAAGTTTTCATGGACATCATCTTTCATGTGCATCACTCTATGTCTATGGATATCCTTGTTTGTTCCTTGTGGGACTAACCCATGTAGGTATTGAAAGTGCAATTCACTCAAATGGATAGCTCCAAGAGATCTACATCAACATTGAGCATCCACATCTTCAATATCTACATGAAGTCATCATCGACAAAACCCAAGGTTAGTTCATCCCTCTTAGGGGGGATATCACATCTAGGGGGAGCTTTACTCTAAGACTTGAGCTAAAGCAACTCTAAAGATGTGAACACAACAATGCTTTATGTAAAAGTGGTAACCCCACTTGAGCTTAAACGATGAGTATGACCTATGATCAAGTGTTCTCACTTGACTCCTAAGTCAATGTACTCATATATAGATGACCTAGTCATCGCAAATTGCTTGATAGATGCTAGAATTGGTTGTGCATGCCTTGCCACATATTTCATTTGCCATCTTATTGTGTGAGCATGCCGGTCGCATATTTTACTCATTCGAGGACATCCACTTGTTGTTTTTGATTGTTCGGCTTTATTTCTTTTTGCCAAGTGGATGGACAAGAATGCCTAAGAACCTCCTCTAGATATCTATGCTTTTCTCGTCTCAAACTCTATTCATGTTGCATCACAAAATTTGATCAAGTCAGATTCGAACCACTCTGTGTGAGGAGCGCTCGGAGTCCCTGATTCGTCATAGACTTAAACTTCCAAAACCTCTTTATGATTCTCGGTCTGACCGATACTCCACTTTCGGTCCTACCGAGATCATTAAGTTGATCTAGGTTTTCGATCTCGGTGCAACCGATTTGAACCTTTCGGTCACACCGAGTTTCAGTAACTGCACGCAGTTATGAATCTCGGTGCCACCGAGTTGTTCCACTCGGTCACACCGACAGGGTCGGGCTATATATAGTCACGGGAAAAATTTGGAAATTTCTCCGAACCCCTTCGCCCGCGCGATAGCCTGCTCTGCCCTCGAGGTCTCCGGATCGTCTCCTCGCCGCCAGCAGCCTCCAGTCGCTGGTCTCCGTCGCCGTCAACGGGAATTCTGCCCCGCCGTTGCCGCCGTAGCAAGTCCCCGCCGAACTAGGGTATGGACTTGATCTTTGTGCTATTCCTCAATATGATTCCTAGCACATTGTGATCATATTGTTTCTAGCCACGTTTGATAAACTTCTATCTAGTCAAAACGCTCATAGATTAGGTTTGATTCGAAAATTCTAGGTTTAGGTTTCCGCCGAAACCATCTCGGACCCACCGAGTTGAAAAACTCGGTCCCACCGATTTGGCTTATGCCATTGCACAAGTGAGACTCGGTCTGACCGAGAATTACTTATCGGTGTGACCGATTTTTGAACTCAGTGAAACCCTAGCAGTCTCGGTGCCACCGAACTGTGACTCGGTCCTACCGAGTTCACTAGTTTAGGTTCCAAAACTGCTTCGGTATCACCGAGTTTGAAAATCGGTAGATCCGAGATGATTTCAGTGGGAAACTAAAACTAAGTTTTTGGATCATTCTTTTTGCAAAAATCTCTGCATTTTGTGATGCTCATCCACTCTATCTCCTCTATAATCTATTCACAGGGTCAGCAGTCAGTTTGCAGCATGTCAGACCAAAGTGATAGCCAGAATCTGTCAGAGCAGCAAGTGGTGATGAGTGAGGGCACTAGTCCCTCCAGTTCATCTGATGAAGGCAGCAGGAGCACTCCTAGCAATTTGCCAAAGGCTGCCACGAGACAAAGGAAGAAGAAAACTTCAGACTCTGAAGATGAGGACTATGTGGCAGAGGAAGAGGCCACTTCCAAGAGAATTGAACCAGCTCAAGGCACTAAGCCAGGTATGAAAATCAAAAGGCCAGCAGGCAGGCAGCCCATGTCAAAGGCTAGAGCCTCAACTGAGAAGCCCACTTCCCAAGAGCCAGCTGCAGCTGAGGGCAAGAAAAGGAAGGAGAGGGTGAAGAAGACTGTGGCTAGGGTGCTTGGCAAAGCCTCCATCATGGAAGAGGGAGAGGAAGAAGAGGCAGCTGCACCAGCGCCCAAGGCACCCAAGCTAATGGGTGATGCCATAAGGTCAGGGGCTACTGCATCTATGCCCAAAGCTGCCTCCAAGCCAAAACCTAAGAGAAACACAAGGAGCATTCCTGCAGCTGAGAAGAACAAGGCCCCAGTGCCTGAGACTGTTGCTGAGGATGAGGAAGAAAATGTCCTTCGGAAGCTCAAGCCCAAGATCCCAGACCACAACGATGCTCATCCTGTGGCTGAGGATATGAAGCTCAGGAGAGACTCAGGGCTCAGGAAGTGGAGAGAAGCAGATCCATATGCTTCTAGGAGAAGGACTGCAGTGGACTACATGTTTCATACCAAGGAGCAGCAGGATTTCTATGAGACAGTGCTACTTGACAAGAAGCCAATTGTATGTGACACGATATGGGTCGACTAGACCTATATCAAGGACAATGAGGAGTACTACCCAGGAGTATTTGACAGCTTTAGTGCGTGTGGAGTTGCAGATTTTGTTGGGCAGAAGCTCACAAAGTGGAACGAGGAGCTAATCATGCAATTCTACTCCACAGCACATTTTTATCCGGATAGCAGGATCACATGGATGTCAGAGGGTACAAGGTACCACTCTACTGTTGAGGAGTGGGCGAAGCTGATCAATGCCCTAGAAGAGCAAGATGATGACTTGGACATTTATGCCAAGAAAAAGATGGACCACAACTCCATGTCAAATATGTACAAGGAAATTCCCAATGAAGCTCTTGACACCTTCAAGTTTGGCTCTGTGCATTACCTTCTGTCAGGACTCCCGACGATCAATTGGATACTAAGGCACACCTTATTGCCCAAGTCTGGAGATCACAAGATGATCAGAGGTCACATGATCAATTTGCTTCATGTCTTTGACGTGCCTCAAAAATTCAAAGTCATGAGCCTCATAGTGGAAACAATCAAAAGGACGGCGGCAGATCAAAAGAGGAGCTGCGGATATGCCCCTCAGATTCAGGAGCTCATCAACTCCAAGATGGGCACGGGCGTATATTTGTTGGATAAGGAACACCTGCCCATCCATCCAGATTTCGAGGACAATGAAGTTGTCATGACTGAGAACGAGCCATCATCTGCTCAAGCATTTGCAAAGAAGGAGAAGACGAGGAAGGAGAAAGCTGCCAAGATGCCTACTCAAGAGGAGGCATCTGAGTACTTCTTGAAGACCAAACAAGAGCAGCTTGGTTACTTGATTGCATCCACGCTGAGGATTGAGCAAAGTCTGGCCACCCTCACTAAGAATCAGAAGAGCATAGAGAGAATCATGGAACAGAAGTTCTATGACTTGGATGTCAAAGTAACGGAAGTTCAGTCTGCAGTGGAGCAGCTCCAGGAGGACATGAATGAGAGGAGAGGCAGGACCACGAATCATGCCTTTTCTAGAGTGCCACGAGGTCCGAGGTCGTCTGCACTGCCAGTTGCTGACTCAAGAGCCACCACTTCAGCACCAGCTACAGCTTCAGCTCCAGCACCTACTTCAGCTCCAACTCCAGCGACTACTTCAACATCTACAGAAGCCTTCGTCCTTGGAGTGATCCGGACTCCACCACCACCTGAAGATCAAGCCTGAGCGTTGATCTAGTGCTATGCATTTTCTAGGAACTTTTTGGTAACTTGTTGCCAAAGGGGGAGAAGATGTATAGATCATAGGCTTCGAGAGAGAGAGAGTGTTGCTTTTCTCTCTTGCTTTATTTGGTGTTTTTTCGAACTTGTGTGCTTTTGAGTGCTTGATACTACGTCATTATTTGTGAGACATTGATGATCATGTGTTTGATCATAAGCTACACTTAATGCTTGCTTAATGCCATTATCCTATCTATCTTGTGTGATCATTCATTATTCTTGGTGATGAGTGCATGTATTTCATTCTTATCATTTTGAGCGCTCCACCAAGATGTATGTGACATGGAAGAGTAACCCATGACTCTAACTCTTTGTGCATTTGCAGTCCAAAGCAAATTTTAAATATGCACAAATTTAGGGGGAGCTCTTACTTATCACATACTTCTCAAAGCGACGATATATTTCATGCTTATTATCATTTTTTGAAGCTTTGATCTATATGTTGTCATCAATTACCAAAAAGGGGGAGATTGAAAGTGCAACTATCCCTAGGTGGTTTTGGTAATTCATAACAACATATAGCTCATTGAGCTAATACTATTCCAAGATAATTATTTCAGGAAAGCTCAATGATTGGCATGGCATGGATGTGAAAGTGGAACCCTCAAAATGCTAAGGACAAAGGATTGGCTCAAGCTCAAAAGCTCAAGACTCTTCATTTTATATTTTAGTGATCCAAGATCACATTGAGTCTTTAGGAAAAGCCAATACCATTAAGGAGGGATGAGGTGTTGCTTAATGAGCCTCTTGCTTCATGCGCTTAATGATATGCTCCAAAATCCTCAACTACTTTCCCATATCCACATATGACCTAAACCCTAAGCCAAACTCGGTCCTACCGATTCTTCCTATCCGGCGCCACCGAGTTTCACTTGTCATTAGCCACTGCCAAACCCTAGAAATTCGGTTCTACTGATAAGGATCTCGGTCTCACCGAGATGGGGTTGCAAACTCTCTATTTCCCTTTCGTAACTTTTCGGTCCCACCGAAAGAGCGAATCGGTCCCACCGAGATTGCAATGTAAACTCAGTGTTTCCCCTTTGTAACTTTTCGGTCTCACCGAGTTCCACTCGGTCTCACCGAAAGAGCAAATCGGTCCCACCGAGTTTGCCTGACCAACTCTCTGGTTAGCTAATTACCAAATTCGGTCTCACCGAGTTTGTGTAATCGGTCTCACCGAGATTACGTTATGCCCAAACCCTAACCGAATCGGTCCTACCGAGTTGCATGTCAGTCCCACCGAAATTCCTAACGGTCACTAGGTTTACTACTTCGATCAGACCGAGTTTTCTGATTCGGTCCCACCGAGATTGGAAAACTGTGTAACGGTTGGATTTTGTGTGGAGGCTATATATACCCCTCCACCTCCTTCTCATTCGAGAAGAGAGCCATCAGAACACACACACCATTCCAACTCATATGTTCTGAGAGAGAACCACCTACTCATGTGTTGAGACCAAGACATTCCATTCCTACCATATGAATCTTGATCTCTAGCCTTCCCAAGTTGCTTTCCACTCAAATCTTCTTTCCACCAAATCCAAATCCTATGAGAGAGAGTTGAGTGTTGGGGAGACTATCATTTGAAGCACAAGAGCAAGGAATTCATTACCTACACACCATTTGTTACTTCTTGGAGAGTGGTGTCTCCTAGTTTGGCTAGGTGTCACTTGGGAGCCTCCGACAAGATTGTGGAGTTGAACCAAGGAGTTTGTAAGGGCAAGGAGATCGCCTACTTCGTGAAGATCTACCGCTAGTGAGGCAAGTCCTTTGTGGGCGATGGCCATGGTGGGATAGACAAGGTTGCTTCTTCGTGGACCCTTTGTGGGTGGTTGCTTCTTCGTGGACCCTTCGTGGGTGGAGCCCTGTGTGGACTCGCGCAACTGTTGCCCTTGGGTGGAGCCCTGTGTGGACTCGCGCAACCGTTACCCTTCGTGGCTTGAAGTCTCCATCAATGTGGATGTAGGATAGCACCACCTATCCGAACCATGGGAAAAACATCCGTGTCTCCAATTGTGTTTGAATTCGCCAAACCCTTCCCTTTACATTCTTGCAAGTTGCATGCTTTACTTTCCGCTGCCAATATACTCTTTGCATGCTTGCTTGAATTGTGTGATGATTGCTTGACTTGTCCTACAATAGCTAAAATCTGCCAAGAACTAAAATTGGGAAAAGGTTAAGTTTTTATTTGGTCAAGTAGTCTAATCACCCCCCTCTAGACATACTTTTGATCCTACAGTCTGTCAAAGATTAGTCGATACTGGAGAGATGATTCATTCCTCTCGACAAACTGGTGGTGAACCATAGCATTAAAGTCTAGGTAAGCAGGAGGTAATTCAATATCATCTTCGTGTATGGCTATACCAAGAAAATTAGCTATGCGGGTTGCATAAATTCCTCCAAAGAAATCTCCATTAAATCTATTAAGATGCAACCCATGTGCAACAATGTCTCCCAAATTATAATATTTATCTCCTAACACAACACTCCTAAGAATGCTGAGGTCAGGGACACACATGTGGCATGCCTCATCTTTACCGTTAATGCATCTACCTATGAAGAGAGCCAAATAATGTACAGCAGGAAAGTGAATGCTCCCTATGGTAGCATGTGTAATATCTCTATATTCTCCCATAGTTATGCTAGCAAGGAAATCTCTAAATTAAGATTTGCGAGGATCCCTTATACTACCCCATTGTGGAAGTTTGCAAGCAGTGGTAAAAACATCTATGTCCATAGTATAAGAATTTTCATAAAGATCAAACAGGACAGTTGGAGAATTACGTGAAGTTGAAAATTCAAACCTCCTCACAAAGGTACTGGTGAGGTTGTGATACTGGCTGCACTTCTCTTCCTCGAAGCTCACAAGATCGGCGTTACGCAAATATGCGTTAAATTCTTCCTTGATTCCTGGCCGATCCATAAAATTTTCAGAAGGCCACTCACAAGGACGCACTGGAGCATCTCTTGGTGGCTCTTCATCAGCATCACGCATTGCAAGCCTGGGTCCTTGCTTCCTTGAGGAACCACCTTGGAACATTTTCCTAAGTATTTTTCTTCCTCTGAAAAATTCTGAAAATTTTTAGTAACTTCAAAATAAAAGTAAACCAAACTCAATAATATCGATAGCAACTACTCCTACAAGTGCCTAGGGCCTATATCATGCATCAAAACTACTTGGAACCATATAAATTTGACATGCAAGGTCAAGAATAGGTTCACCTAAGCAGCAAAAATTTGCAATGAATAAAGCACTAGAACAAAAACTAATTGAACCAATGGAGGAGTCAGATACCAAGGAACAATCTCCCCAAGTAGTTTTGTGAGAGGTGCTTTGAGCAAGGAGATCGAAAAATGGCAGCAAAATGAGCTTGAACTCGGGTTTGAGCTGATATTCGTGTTTGGGGAGGAAGAAGGAGTGTGTGGGTGAAAGGATAAGTGGAGGAGGGCCACCGTGGGCCCACGAGGCAGGGGGGCGCGCCCTCCACCCTCGTGGGCAGGTGGTTGACCCCCCTGCTGTGTTCTCAGTGCCAAATATTCTCAAATATTCTAGAAAAAATCATATTTAAATTTCAGGGCATTTGGAGAACTTTTATTTTTAGGGTATTTTTATATTGCACGGATAATCAGATACAGACAAAAAAATATTTATTTTTATTTACTTAATATAAATAACAGAAAGTAAAAGTGGGTACAGCAGGTTGTGCCTTCTAGTTTCATCCATCTCATGACAATCAAAAGGAATCCACTAACAAGGTTGATCAAGTCTTGTTAACGAACCCATTCCGAATAACATGGAACCGGAGAAATTTCGAATAACACTATGTTACATCAACGGGGATATGCACATCCCCAATAATAAGAATATCATATTTCTTCTTGACAGTAGGAAGAGGAAATTCAAAACCTCCAAATATAATCGATGGAATTTTTCGAATAGAGTTGATACTATGAACTTGAGGTTGTTTCCTCGGAAAGTGTACCGTATGCTCATTACCATAAACATGAAAAGTGACATTGCCTTTATTGCAATCAATAACAGCCCCTATAGTATTCAAAAAGGGTCTTCCAAGAATAATGGACATACTATCATCCTCGGGAATATCAACAATAACAAAGTCTGTTAAAATGGTAACATTTGTAACTACAACAGGCACATCCTCACAAATACCGACAGGTATAGCAGTTGATTTATCACCCATTTGCAAAGATATTTCAGTAGGTGTCAACTTATTCAAATCAAGTCTATGATATAAAGAGAGAGGCATAACACTAACACCGGCTCCAAGATCACATAAAGCAGTTTTAACATAGTTTCTTTTAATAGAGCATGGTATAGTGGGTGCACCGGGATCTCCTAGTTTCTTTGGTATTCCACCCTTAAAAGTATAATTAGCAAGCATGGTGGAAATTTCAGCTTCCGGTATCTTTCTTTTATTTGTAACAATTTCTTTCATATACTTAGCATAAGGATTCATTTTAAGCATATCAGTTAATCGCATATGCAAAAAGATAGGTCTAATCATTTTAGCAAAGCGCTCAAAATCCTCATCATCCTTTTTCTTGGATGGTTTGGGAGGAAAAGGAATGGGTTTCTGAACCCATGGTTCTCTTTCTTTACCATGTTTCCTAGCAACAAAGTCTTTCTTATCATAACGTTGATTCTTTGATTGTGGGTTATCAAGATCAACAGCAGGTTCAATTTCTACATCATTATCATTACTAGGTTGAGCATCATCATGAACATTATCATTAACACTAGTCCAGGTACATTACTAGATTGAGTTTCAGCATCAGAAATAGAAATATCATTTGGATTCTCAGGTGGTTCAATAACAGGTTCACTAGACGCATGCAAGGTCCTATCATTTTTCTTTTTCTTCCTTTTAGAAGGACTAGGTGCATCTATATTATTTCTCTGAGAATCTTGCTCAATTCTCTTAGGGTGGCCTTCAGGATACAAAGGTTTCTGAGTCATTGTACCAGTTCTAGTAGCCACTCTAACATCATTATCATTATACTTACTATTCAATTCGTTGAGCAAATCATTTTGAGCTTTAAGTACTTGTTCTACTTGAGTGGTAACCATAGAAGCATGTTTACTAATAAGTTTAAGTTCACCTTTGACATTGGCCATATAATCACCCAAGTGTTCAAGCATATTTGAATTGTATTTCACTTGTCTACCAAAATAAGCATTAAAGTCTTCTTGCTTAGCCATAAATTTATCAAACTCATCTAAGCATGGGCTAGCAAACTTAGTAAATGGGATTTCAGCTTTATCATATCTATAGAGAGAATTTACCTTTACTACCTGTGTCGGGTTACCAAGACCATGATTTTCCTCATTAGGTAATGTGTTAAGATCATATGTTTCTTCAACAGGCGGTAAATAAAGAACATGTATTTCTTCAATAGGAGGTAAATTCTTAACATCTTCAGCTTTAATACCTTTTTCTTTCATAGATTTCTTTGCCTCTTGCATATCTTCAGGACTGAGAAATAGAATACCCTTCTTGTTCGTAGTTGGTTTAGGAATAGGCTCAGGAATTGGCTCCGGAGGTGTCCAATTATTTTCATTTGTCAACATATTATTCAATAGAATTTCAGCTTCATCCGGTGTTCTTTCCCTGAAAATAGAACCAGCACAACTATCCAGGTAATCTCTGGAAGCATCGGTTAGTCCATTATAAAAGATATCAAGTATTTCATTTTTCTTAAGAGGATGATCAGGCAAAGCATTAAGTAATTGAAGAAGCCTCCCCCAAGCTTGTGGGAGACTCTCTTCTTCAATTTGCACAAAATTATATATATCCCTTAAAGCAGCTTGTTTCTTATGAGCAGGGTAATATTTAGCAGAGAAGTAATAAATCATATCCTGGGGACTACGCACACAACCAGGATCAAGAGAATTAAACCATATCTTAGCATCTCCCTTTAATGAGAACGGAAATATTTTAAGGATATAAAAGTAGAGAGTTCTCTCATCTTTAGTAAACAGGGTAGCTATATCATTTAATTTAGTAAGGTGTGCCACAACAGTTTCAGATTCATAGCCATGAAAAGGATCAGACTCAACCAAAGTAATTATATCAGGATCAACAGAGAATTCATAATCCTTATCAGTAACACAGATAGGTGAAGTAGCAAAAGCAGGGTCAGGTTACATTCTAGCATTTAGAGATTGCTTGTTCCATTTAGCTAATAACCTCTTAAGTTCGTTTCTATCTTTGCAAGCTAAAATAGCTAAAGAAGCGTCTTGATCAAAAACATAACCCTCAGGAATAGCAAGTGATTCTTCATCATCACTTTCATCAGTATTATCAGATTCAATATTTTCAATCTCTCTAGCCCTAGCAATTTGTTCATCAAGAAAATCACTAAGTGGCACAATAGTATCAGGCATAGAAGTAGTTTCATCATAAGTATCATGCATAGCAGAAGTGGCATCATCAATAACATGCGACATATTAGAACGAATAGCAGAAGCAGGTGTAGGTGTCGCAAGCTTACTCAAAACAGAAGGTGAATCAAGTGCAGAGCTAGATGGCAGTTCCTTACCTCCCCTCGTAGTTGAGGGATAAATCTTAGTTTTTGGATCTCTCAAGTTCTTCATAATGATAAGCAGATATAAATCCCAAGTGACTCAAAGAATAGAGCTATGCTCCCCGGCAACAGCGCCAGAAAATAGTCTTGATAACCCACAAGTATAGAGGATCGCAACATTTTTCGAGGGTAAAGTATTCAACCCAAATTTATTGATTCGACACAAGGGGAGCCAAAGAATACTCTCGAGTATTAGCAGCTGAGTTGTCAATTCAACCACACCTGGAAACTTAATATCTGCAGCAAAGTATTTAGCAGCAAAGTAATATGATAGTAGTGGTAACAGTAGCAAAAGGTAACAGTAGTAAAAGTAATGTTTTTGGTATTTTGTAGTGATGATAGCAATAGCAACGGAAAAGTAAATAAGCGAAGAACAATACATGGAAAGCTCGTAGGCAATGGATCAGTGATGGAGAATTATGCCGGATGCGGTTCATCATGTAACATTCATAACCTAGGGCGACACAGAACTAGCTCCAGTTCATTGATATAAAGTAGGCATGTATTCCGAATATAGTCACACGTGCTTATGGAAAAGAACTTGCATGACATCTTTTGTCCTACCCTCCTGTGGCAGTGGGGTCCTTACGGAAACTAAGGGATATTAAGGCCTCCTTTTAATAGAGTACCGGAACAAAGCATTAGCACATTGTGAATACATGAACTCCTCAAATTATGGTCATCACCAGTAAGTATCCCGATTATTGTCACTTTGGGGTTAATGGGTTATAATAGATAATAGGTGACTATAGACTTGCAAGATAGGATCAAGAACACTCATATATTGATGAAAACATAATAGGTTCAGATCTGAAATCATGGCACTCGGGCCCTAGTGACAAGCATTAAGCATAGCAAAGTCATAGCAACATCAACCTCAGAACATAGTGGACACTTGGGATCAAGCCCTAGTGACAAGCATTAAGCATAGCAAAGTCATAGCAACATCAATCTCAGAACATAGATCCCGTCCAACCCATCACCGTCCAGCAAGCCTACGATGGAATTACTCACGCACGGCGGTGAGCATCATGAAATTGGTGATGGAGGATGGTTGATGATGACGATGGCGACGGATTCCCCTCTCCGGAGCACCGAACGGACTCCAGATCAGCCCTCCCGAGAGGTTTTAGGGCTTGGCGGCGCATCCGTATCGTAAAATGCGATGATTTCTTCTCTCTGATTTTTATCCCCCCGAAACACAATATATAGAGTTTGAGTTGGAGTCAGAGAGGCACCAGGGGGCCCACGAGGTAGGGGGCACGCCCTAGGGGGGCAGGCGCGCCCCCACCCTCGTGGAGAGGTGGTGGGCCCCCTAGCCTTCATTGTTTGCAGGTATTTTTTATATTTTCCAAAAAGTTTCTCCGTGAAGTTTCAGGTCATTCCGAGAACATTCGTTTCTGCACATAAATAATACCATGGTAATTCTGCTATAAACAACGTCAGTCCGGGTTAGTTCCATTCAAATCATGCAAGTTAGAGTCCAAAACAAGGGAAAAAGTGTTTGGAAAAGTAGATACGTTGGAGACGTATCAGATGTTCTATCAGTTAAGCTGCAACGGTGCCTAGGTGGCCATCATAGCCGATTATCCTGGACTGCTCCCTGTATCGCATGTAAGTAAAACTGAATTCCCAACTACCGAGAAGGATTCTCCTTTTTTCTTAGCACTTCACCTACCGCACACATATGGTGTCTTCCAGGGAATGTCCTCGGGACGCCATGCCGAACCCGTGGTGACTCACCAACGAGGGGCACCGTTGCCGGGTAGGCTTAAAAGGAAGGCGGTCAGGACTGAGACACCGTCACAAAGGTACGAAAAAGAACCCCGCTCCGTGGTTGTCCTCTTTTAAAAATATAATAATGCCCATGGTTCCTGGCAGGAAAAACGCTCGCCAGACCATATCCGGAGAGACTGCTGGCCAAGCTTCCACCAGCCGGGCTCCAGAGCCAGACTTAGAGGCAGATGCTAACGTGGGCCAATATCAGATGTTCGTCCTACAGAGGATGCGCATAGGCTGTCCGCTACGCATTCCGAAGTGGATAGCTCCATGAATCACAGGCGTCGCCGGGCCGTACTCCGTGACGCTTGTTTCTCTCAAGAGGTGTTCGATGCCTTCAACTCAGGAGATGCGTGTGTCCGAGCTGCTCAAAATGGTCTTGCCCGAGCCATGGACCAGTATGTGAAGGATATACGGGTAAGAAAATCTAAGAATTATGTATATCAGTAGCCCTTGAGACTTGAAACAGTTGCCACAACTGATTTAAGGATCATTGTTTGTGTAGGTTCTTACGGAGAAGAATTCCCAATTGTCTCATGAGCTAGAGGAGTGCAAATCCCAGCTATGGGCCGCGGTTGCCGCAATGAAGGAGTCCGAAAAGGCTCCATCTGGTAAGACTTGTTTCTATCTCAAATAATGACATGTACCAGTTAGTATTCGGCATGCATGCAAATCTAACAATAGATTCTGTAGAGGATCCCGGAGTGAATCCGGAGGTCATGCGAGGGGATGAGCAACATACTCAACGACAGCTAAAGGCTGGTGAGCGCATGCTTACGCAGGTTAGGCAGGAGAGAAACAATCTCCAAGATGCCAATACCCGACTGGGCGTTGAACTGAACGATGTTCAGGCCAGCTTGCTAACTCCCTAAAGGAGAATAAGAGGCTTTGACGTGGCATTTTTAGTAAGTGCTTGAACGAACTTTTATAGAGTTCGGCGAAGAAACCGGCTAACAGAGTTATATCTGTAGGTATGCTGATGGGTCATCCCACAGAGGAGATTCCCGGGTCAGCGGGTGATCTTCTGCCAGAGCTCTCACAACTGCACGAACAAGTTCGGCAGGTGATGCAGGGCATTGCCCAAGCCTTGTGGCCATCCGTCTCCCTGCCAGGAGGCATGGGGGAGCTTGTAGAGATGCTCAAGGGAGCACGACGGTCCTTCCGATTATGGAAGATATCAGCCTGCCGATAAGGTGCAAGGGAAGCCCGGGCCATGGTGAAGACACAATATACCAAGGCAGACCCGAACCACATGGTCGAGGTCGGACTTGTGGGGTCAGATGGGAAAGAGATCCCCGTTAGTTTGGTTTATGACCAGGTTAAATTAGCCGCAAAGTATTCCCAACAAGATTGTAGGCTAGATAGTCTGTTGGATGGTATAGAAGAAGAATATAGTCATTCTAATTGACTGTGTACTTCAATTGACATATATTGTCTCTAGCCGGATTGTAAATCATTTGTCATGGCGGACCTTTTCGCTTCAACCTCCTGACCCGACAGTCCAGGGTGTATCTGAATACCTGCTCAGTTATGTAAAAACCGGGGTATATGTGGAAACCAGGCGATGGGGTCATAAGTGCTTGAACAGACAAGTACCAAACTAGCTATGTTATATTACATGGATAGTAAGAAACATCTTCTAGGGAGAATAGTTCCGTTAAGGGTTCCTTTCCCTGGGTACACATGCATTAATGTGCATGTCTGAACTGCGAAAAGAGAGGCATGATATAGACATCTGGGGGCATGTATTACAATAAATAACAGTCATCTTTTGTCCACCGACCGAATATTCCCTTAAGAACGCTAGCTTTCGGCTTCACCCAATCTGAGGTACACATCCGGCTGACCCGGCAGTAACAATCGTAGAGGTGCTCCCCTTATGCCCTAGCCAAATTAACGGGAACGTAGGGCATAAACACAAGAGCCAGGCAACCCAGCTTGGCCAAAACTTAAGTCATATCAATGCATATAATGGCGAATAAAAGGTACATGTGGAGAAGTAACACATGTGCGGGGGGCATAGAGCCCGGAACATAGTTATATTAAGCTTCTGTTTAGGAAGCACCCAGGTATAATAATCACGCTTAGCGTGTCAAGATTGTGCAGTCAAGACACATTTTAACCTTTTAAGGCCGTGAAGAAGAAGGGAAGAAAGAAAGAAAGAAAAGATAGATAACGGATATAAAAAATTGATGGAGGTAAGGAGACGAACACAGAGTCCGGCGCTAGGCGTAGAACCTTCAGAGTCTGGATGCGTTCCATGGGTTTGGCTCGAGTCGATTGTCCGATGCATCCCGCAGACGGTATGCCCCATCGGTCAGAACTTTGTCGATGATGAAGGGACCTTCCCATTTGGGCTTGAGCTTGTCCTTTTTCTTCTCCGGTAGGCGTAGAACGAGTTCGCGAATGTTATAAGTTTTGGCCCGTACTTCTCTGCTTTGATACCGCCGAGTCTGTTGCTAATAGAATGCAGAGCGGGCTTTTGCCACGTCACGCTCCTCCTCCAGGGCGTCCAAACTGTCCTACCAATCAAGCTCGGCTTCTTTCTCCTCATACATGCGCACTCGAGGTGAGTCATGAATAATGTCGCAGGGCAATACCGCCTCTACGCCGTACACCATAAAGAACGATGTGTATCCGGTAGTGCGATTCAGCATGGTCCGCAGCCCCCGTAGTATTGAGTGAAGCTCCTCCACCCAGTGCGTATCTAATTCCTTCGAGGATCGCACTAATTAGGTTTAATGCCGCTCATGATAAGACCATTTGCTCGCTCGACTTGACCGTTAGTTTGCGGGTGATAGACAGGGGCATAATCGAGCTTAATGCCCATTTTGATGCACCAAGTTTTTACATCGTCGGCTGTAAAGTTTGAGCCATAATCGGTGATGATGTTGTGGGGGACACCATAACGGTGTACAACCCCGGATATGAAGTCTATCAATGGTCCAGACTCGGCCGTTTTAGCTGGTTTGGCCTCTATCCATTTGGTGAATTTATCCACCATAACCAAGAGGTATTTTTTCTTATGGCTTCCCCCTTTAAGGGGTCCGACCATATCAAGCTGCCAGACCGCAAAGGGCCAAGTAATGGGGATTGTTTGGAGAGCGGTAGGCGGCATATGGTTTTGGTTTACAAAAAGCTGGCAACCGACACAACGTTGAACGAGGTCCTGTGCGTCTGCACGGGCCGTCGGCCAGTAAAAACCTATACGGAGGCCTTGCTTACAAGGGCCCGAGCTGGAGCGTGTTGGCCGCCAAGTCCAGCATGAATTTCTGCCAAAAGTTGTCGTCCTTCCTCTTCGGAGATGCACCTTTGAAGTACTCCGGTAGCGCTTTTCTTATAAAGCTCTCCCTCGTGGACCTTGTAGGCTTTAGACCGGCGCACAATGCAACATGCCTCGTTTGGGTCATCAGGGAGTTCTTGCCTAGTTAGATAAGCCAAGAAGGGTTCTGTCCACGGGGCGATGACAGCCATAATCACATGGGCCGAAGGTGTTATTTCGGTGGTAGAGCCTCCGATTATGTCAGAGTGTTCGGGGTCTGGTGTTGTGGCCGGATCCGGAATGTTACTGCTGGACTCCCCATCCCACACCATGGATGGCTTAAACAGCCTTTCCAAGAAGATATTAGGTGGGACAGGGTCGCGGTTAGTGCCGATGCGGGCGAGGATATCCGCCGCTTGATTGTTTTCTCAGACCACATGGTGGAATTCGAGGCCCTTGAACTGAGCAGACATTTTGAGGACGGCGTTGTGGTAAGCCGCCATTTTTGGGTCCTTGGCGTCAAAGTCCCCATTTATTAGAGATAATGCAAGGTTCGAATCCCCCCGCACCTCAAGTGATAGAGGCTAAGGTGTCCCGATGTTTCGATGAGATGGTGGCTATCGTTTTCTGTGGGAGTCGACCTTGACGATCCGACTACGAACGTGCGAGACGTCGCGCCTTAGCAATCGCTAAACCAACTTCCGAGGGTTATTGACCACGCCGGAGCACGATCAACCTGACCACGAGGGTCTGTTTCCTGCGAGCAAACAAAGAACAAGCAAGAAACTGAGATTGCAATCGGGATATTGCGAATATAAGATGAAAGGTTTATTGATCAAGGTGGGGTTCTGTGACGTCTTGGTCTGGTCGTTGGACACAAACGAAGTACGCAAAGTTGCAGCTATGGCGAACTTTTAATCTAAACAAAACCCAAAGTCTAAACGACGCCCTAAGGGCTATATATATGGAGGAAGAGGGGGGAATTTCGTGGCCCTTGAGGGTGGGGTCCATAACCAACCCCAACTCTTGTTTCCCCACACATACGGACTCTAAAAATAGCCTATACTTAAGTATTTCGAAATTACATGGGCCTGACCCATTAATAAGGTGACGCAGCACCTAGAATAGCCTATGGACGAATATTATGAAGTGGCATCTTGTATATTTCGTCCAAGGCTTCATGCATTCCTTATGGCGGCTTCAAAGTCCTGAAATCATCACTTGTAACTCCGTTCTTGATCCCCTTGCGCATGCCATCAACTCCATGCGTGTTCTTGCTCCAATGTTCATCCTTCTCCAAGCTAGGCCCTTCATTTGGAAGCAAAACAAATGTATCCAATTTAGGCAGCATCATAATCTCATGAACATTAGAATCATTACCAAGAAACGAAAGTACCTGGTAATTTAATTGGCGTGCGCGAGCTCTAGTAATTGGTCCAGTATATGTAACAGTAGGGGTTGTGGGTGTAACAATGGTATTGATGTCCTCATCATCCTCCCCTTCTTGAAATGAAGTCGTCCTCGACAGAAGCGCATCTTCCTCACCCAAATAAGGCTTCAAATCTGCAATGTTAAAAGTGGGACTAACCGCAAAATCTACAGGTAGCTCAAGTTTATATGCATTATCATTTATTTTTTCTAACACCTTAAAAGGACCATCAGCACGTGGCATTAGCTTTGATTTGCGCAGATTAGGAAATCTATCTTTACGCAAATGTAACCAAACAAGATCTCCAGGCGCAAACACAACATGTTTTGTACCCTTATCTCCAGCAAGTTTATATTTAGCATTCATACGTTCAATGTTTTCCTTAGTTAACTCATGCATTTTTAAAATCAATTAGAATGTTCTTTAGCATCAAAATTAACCTTCTCTGAAGATGGAAGAGGCAACAAATCAATAGGTGCACGAGGTAGGAAACCATACACAATTTCAAAAGGGCACATCTTAGTAGTAGAATGCAATGAACGATTATAAGCAAATTCAATATGAGGCAAGCATTCTTCCCACATTTTCTTGTTATTCTTCAAAACAGCCCTAAGCATAGTAGACAATGTTCTATTGACTACTTCAGTTTGTCCATCAGTTTGGGGGTGACAAGTAGTACTAAAAAGCAGCTTAGTCCCCAACTTAGCCCATAAACATCTCCGAAAGTGGCTAAGAAATTTAGTATCACGATCTGAAACAATAGTATTTGGCACACCATTTAAGCGAATAATTTCACGAAAGAACAAATCAGCAACATGAACAGCATCATCGCTTTTATGACATGGTATAAAGTGTGCCATTTTCGAGAACCTATCCACGACAACAAATATACTATCCCTCCCCTTCTTTGTTCGAGGTAAACCTAAAACAAAGTCCATAGATATATCCTCCCAAGGAACACTAGGTACAGGCAAAGGCATATATAAACCATGAGGATTGAGTCGTGACTTAGCTCTTTGACATGTAGTGCAGCGAGCAACAAAACGCTCAACATCTCGTCTCATCTTTGGCCAAAAGAAATGTGTAGCAAGTATATCCTCCGTCTTCTTGACGCCAAAGTGTCCCATTAATCCTCCTCCATGCGCCTCCTGCAACAACAAAAGACGAACGGAGCTAGCTGGAATGCATAGCTTGTTAGCACGAAACACAAATCCATCGTTAAGAACGAACTTGTTCCAAGTTCTCCCTTCCTTAAAATTTTGCAATACATCTTTAAATTCAGCATCATGAACATATTGATCTTTGATGGTCTCCAAACCAAATATTTTAAAGTCAAGTTGTGAAAGCATAGTATAAAGATGAGACAAGGCATCAGCAATAACATTTTCTTTACCCTTCTTGTGTTTAATGACATAAGGGAAAGTCTCAATGAATTCAACCCATTTAGCATGTCTACGGTTCAGTTTTGCTTGACTTTTAATGTGTTTCAAAGATTCATGATCAGAATGTATAACAAATTCCTTGGGCCATAAATAATGTTGCCATGTTTCTAAGGTCTGAACAAGAGCATATAATTCTTTATCATAAGTAGAATAGTTCAGACTAGGCCCACTCAATTTTTCAGAAAAGTATGCAACAGGTTTTCCATCTTGTAATAACACACCTCCTAATCCAATTCCACTAGCATCACATTCAAGCTCAAAAGTCTTATTGAAATTAGGAAGTTGGAGTAAAGGAGCATGTGTCAACTTATCTTTCAATACCGTGAAGGCTTCTTCCTGTGCGGTACCCCAAACAAAAGGCACATCCTTCTTTGTAAGCTCGTTGAGAGGTGCAGCAATGGTGCTGAAATCTCTCACAAAACGCCTATAGAAACCAGCGAGGCCAAGGAAACTCCTCATTGTGTGACCGTTTTGGGCTGCGGCCAACTCTCAATAGCTTCAATCTTGGCTTTATCAACTTCAATTCCCTGTGGAGTAACAACATAGCCAAGAAAAGATACTCGGTCGGTGCAAAAGGTGCACTTTCCAATGTTTCCAAACAAACGTGCATCACGTAGAGCAATAAAAACAGCACGTAAATATTCCAAATGTTCCTCCAAAGATTTGCTATAAATCAATATGTCATCAAAGTAAACTACCACAAATCATCCAATGAAAGCACGTAAAACTTCGTTCATTAACCTCATGAAAGTACTAGGTGCATTAGTTAACCCAAAAGGCATGACTAACCACTCATATAATCCAAACTTAGTTTTAAATGCTGTTTTCCATTCATCACCCAATTTCATACGAATTTGATGGTATCCACTACGCAAATCAACTTTGGAGAATATTGTAGAGCCACTCAATTCATCAAGCATATCATCTAGCCTAGGAATAGGATGACGATAACAAATAGTAATATTATTAATGCCTCTACAATCAACGCACATACGTGACGTACCATCCTTTTTCGGCACTAAAATGATAGGAACAGCACAAGGACTAAGGGATTCGCGTATATAACCTTTGTCGAGCAGTTCTTGTACTTGACGCATAATCTCCTTCGTCTCCTCTGGATTGGTACGGTATGGTGCACGGTTGGGTAGCGAAGCACCGGGAATTAAGTCAATTTGATGCTCAATCCCTCGAATAGGTGGTAATCCCGGTGGCACATCTTGTGGAAAGATGTCAGCGAACTCCTGCAAAATGTTAGTGATAGCAGGGGGCAAAGAGGAAGGCACGTCCTCGAATGAAAATAATGCCTCTTTGCACACAAAAGCATAGCAAACAGATTTGCTAAAATCTAGCTCATCAATATCAGATTTGGTGGCAAGTAAACATGCACTTTTCAATTTAATTTCAGAAACAATAGTAGATGGTTTATTATTAGGCTTCATTTGGTGCTCAAATTCTTTTGCCACAATCTGATTTTCACTCTTATTTGTCTCCTGTTTTGCTTTATTAGCTCTATTAATATCATCTTTCAAAATGGAATCAGGAGTCATAGGAAGCAAAGTAATATTTTTATCGTTATGAACAAGAGTATACTAATTGTTTCTACCATGGTGTATAGAATTTTTATCAAATTGCCATGGTCTACCAAGTAATAAGGAACATGCTTGCATAGGTACCACATCACAATCAACATAATCAGCATATGTAGAGATACTAAAATGCACACGAACAGTACGTGTTACCTTAACCTTGCCGCTATTGTTGAACCATTGGATGTAGTAAGGATGTGGATGTGGTCTTGTGGTGAGAGATAGCTTCTCCACCATCTCCATGCTAGCCAAGTTATTGCAGCTCCCTCCATCTATGATCACGCGAACAGAACGTTCCTTCACAACTCCCTTTGTATGGAACAAATTATGCCTCTGATTTTTCTCAGCTTGTGTAACCTGCACACTCAAAACACGTTGAGCAACTAAACATTCATACCTGTCAGCATCTTCAGGAGCCATGTATTGCGTCTCATGATCAGAATCGTCTCCACCGTGTTGTTCACGTGTAATAAGAGCCAAAGTCTCCTCATCATAGTCACTAGCGGACTCATACCCACCATCCTCAGTAACAATCATCACACGCTTAGATGGGCATTCTCTCGCATAATGACCTCCACCCTTGCAACGTCGACAAATAATATCATGTGTTTGCCCTGTTGATGCCATGGATGAAGAAGAGCTCTTTGCAGGCCCAGAAGGTGTGCTCTTGGCAGATAGTGGTGATTGTGCCTGCTTTATTGTATCACGGTTGGAGGTGGCAGCCGACGGAGGTGCCGATGTAGCAGAACGTGTGGAAGTAGATGATGCACGTGGTGTCCATGATGAAGGTCGACCTGCAGAAAAGTTAGTCCGCGCCAATGCCTGTCGATCCTGCACTTCACGTTCAGCTTTACAAGCAAGATGGAATAAACGAGTGATATTAGTATACTCCTTATACTCTAGAATCGTTTGAATCTCTCTATTTAATCCACCCATAAAACGTGCAAGCATAGCTTCATTCTCCTCAACAATACCACATCTAATCATGCCAGTTTGTAATTCCTGATAATATTCTTCTACAGATTTTTTCCCTGTCTTAAGCGCTGCAATTTTTGCAGTAATTCACGTTGATAATATGGTGGAACCCAACGAGTACGCATAGCAGTTTTCAAAGCAGCCCAAGTAGCCGGAATAGGATATAATCTACAATGCTCAGACCACCAAACACATGCAAAACTAGTGAAAGCACAAACAGCAGCAGGAACACGTCTCTCCTCGGGATATTGTAAACATGTAAATCGTTGTTCAGTTTCTAACTCCCAAGTAAGATATATATCAGGAACATATCTACCCTCAAATGGTGGAATATTCAATTTTAGTTTAGGGAGATGGTCATGATCTCGTACCTGAGGGTGAGCCCTACCATTGCCATTATTTGCATGTGGACGACCTGGTGGTTGCTGTGCTGTTGGTGGCACGTAGTTTTGATTTTGATCAACCTCATCCTCATAATCTCCCACATAATCATCCTCCTCCACATCAGCAGTAGGAGCCACAGAAGTATCAACAGCAGCACCAGCAGTTTGTCCCAACTAAAGAGGGACACGGCTCGCTCGGTGGAGGGCTGTTTCCCGACGTGGAGGTTGTCGGTGTTGTTGCTGTTGTTGCAGAGGTGCGCCAGCAGCAGCCGGTGGTGGTGGAAAACGCGACAGCAATTCAGCAAACTTGTTATCGAGCTTTGTTTCAAACGTCTTCTCCATGCCATCTATCTTCTCCATGGCCTCTTCAAATCTGTTTATCACATCTTGCACCTGTCCATTCATCATTTGCTGAAACGTATCATGAAGCTCCTTGTTCGTCAAGTGCTCCCAGTCAGTCTCGTCGGCTTGTGATCCTGGCATGGTTAGCAGCAATAGAAACACACAAGAATATGATCCTACAGACTACTAACAAGTGGTGGTGGTGGCAGGTGTCACAAATCCGTCAAGCAAATCTCAAATTCTTACCAGTTCTTACCCAGCAGCAGGCGGTGATCGGCAACCGTTGTAGTCAAAAACTCTCAAAAGCTTGGATAGAGCGATTGCCAGGGAGAGTCAAACGCAGGACGTAGATGTATGTGGAGCTGGGAAGGCTTATAGTATGGTAGCAAAAAGGGTCAGCAATAATCAATTCAGAGACGCAAAGTTGAATAAACGCTTAACGACGGTACTGTGCTGGTCCTAGGCTAGACCGTGCTAGAGACGCGAGCCTAGAACACTAACAAAATCACGGCGCTGCACGTAAATAAGGGAAAAGCACACTCTGGAACTCTCTTGTTTTTTCGCTCTTTTTTTTGCGCTCCCTTTTTTTGCGCTCCTCTTTTTTTTGCGAAAAATCACTATAATGGCGAGTGTCTCAAAACTCTTCCCTCGTCAAACTGATAGGATGGGCACGAAATTTTTTTTTCACTTTTTTTTCGGAAATCAGGGCAGCGACGACGAAAAAGTGCGACAAAAAATCACTATGATGGCACATGGCTCAAAAGACTCAGAAAAGCCTAAAAATAGGATAGGGAAAAAAATTGCCCTTGAAAATTTTGGCCTAAAAACTGCTCGGGGGTCTCCAGACTCTTTTTTTTTCGAGACCTACGCAGGCAAGGAAACACGAATCGGAATTTAGATTGATCTCAAGAACAAACCTAATATGAGAAGAACTCGGATTGGTGGTGGATATATGGTTGTGATATATGGCAGCGGTAGTGGTATATGGTAGCGGTGGTGGTATATGGATAGAGATTGGTGGTGGTATATGGATACGGATTGGTAGTGGTATATGGATATGGATTCAGAGCAGTGGCGGATAAGAAAAAGTGGTAGATGGGCGATGATGATGGTGCGGCGGCGGCGTGACAACTTATGACCAGAACTCGAAACTCTAAAAGACTAGACTCTAAGACCAGCAACTTGACACGACGATGCAACCGCAAATTCAACAAAGCAAAAACCCTAAAAAGATTATGCAAAGGCTCAGATTGGTTCGGATATGATGAACTAACCCTAATTTTTTTTGTGTGGCTTTTTCGTGGACTGTAGGTATGAAGAACAGACTCGATCTAATCTACGAAAAACTGTAAAATCTCACCGAGCAACTTGGAAATCTGATACCACTTGATAGAGACTAAGGTGTCCCGATGTTTCGATGAGATGGTGGCTATCGTTTTCTGTGGGAGTCGACCTTGACGCCGACTACGAACGTGCGAGACGTCGCGCCTTAGCAATCGCTAAACCAACTTCCGAGGGTTATTGACCACGCCGGAGCACGATCAACCTGACCACGAGGGTCTGTTTCCTGTGAGCAAACGAAGAACAAGCAAGAAACTGAGATTGCAATCAGGATATTGCGAATATAAGATGAAAGCTTTATTGATCAAGGTGGGGTTCTGTGACGTCTTGGTCTGGTCGTTGGACACAAACAAAGTACGCGAAGTTGCAGCTATGGCGAACTTTTAATCTAAACAAAACCCAAAGTCTAAACGACGCCCTAAGGGCTGTATATATGGAGGAAGAGGGGGGGAATTTCGTGGCCCTTGAGGGTGGGGTCTGAAACCAACCCTAACTCTTGTTTCCCCACACATACGGACTCTAAAAATAGCCTGTACTTCAGTATTTCGAAATTACATGGGCCTGGCCCATTAATAAGGTGATGCAGCACCTAGAATAGCCTATGGACGAATATTATGAAGTGGCATCTTGTATATTTCATCCAAGGCTTCATGCACTCCTTATGGCGGCTTCAAAGTCCTGAAATCATCACTTGTAACTCTGTTCTTGATCCCCTTGCGCATGCCATCAACTCCATGCGTGTTCTTGCTCCAATGTTCATCCTTCTCCAAGCTAGGCCCTTCATTTGTAAGCAAAACAAATGTATCCAATTTAGGAAGCATCATAATCTCATGAACATTAGAATCATTACCAAGAAACGAAAGTACGTGGTAATTTAATTGGCATGCGCGAGCTCTAGTAATTGGTCCAGTATATGTAACAGTAGGGGCTGTGGGTGTAACAATGGTATTGATGTCCTCATCATCAAGGCATTGAATGCCCATGGAGACTGCCATTCGGAGACCATGCAACAGGGCCTCATATTCTACTTCATTGTTGGAGTCTGTGTATAATATTTGGAGTACGTATTGGACTGTATCTCTGGTGGGGGATGTCAGGACGATGCTTGCTCCTAGACCAGCCTGCATCTTAGAGCCGTCAAATTGCATGATCCAATTGGACTACACGCTGTACTCTTTAGGGAGTTCGGCTTCCATTCATTCGGCGACAAAATCAGCCAGTACCTATGACTTAATGGCTCGCCGTGGTTTATATGTTATGTCAAATGGGAGGATCTCGATAGCACTTGTAGCAATATGGCACATGGCATTGCGGTTATTTATTATGTCATTGAATGGTACTTCGGAGGCCATCGTGATTTGAACACTCTTGAAAGTAGTGTCATAGTTTTCGGGATGCCATGAAGACCGCGTATGCTATGTTTTGGTAATGTGGGTACCGTGATTTGCATGGAGTGAGGACAGTGGATACATAGTATACCGGCTTTTGAAGCGGGAACTTATGTCCGTCCGTCTCTCATTCGACGACGAGCACTGCGCTTACAACTTGGTGTGTTGCCGCTATATATAACAGCATTGGTTCGCCGACATTTGGCGCGGCCAAGATTGGGTTAGTGGACAATACGGCTTTTTTTCTTCCAATCCGGCCGTGGCCACATTTGTCCACCCGAAGTGTTTGGTGCGTCGAAGAAGGCGATAAAGAGGTAGTGCCTTTTCACCTAATCGAGAGATGAAGCGGCTTAAGGCAGTCATGCTCCAGTTAACTTCTGGATTTGTTTGAGGTCTTTTGGGAAAGCCAACTGTGACAAAGCTCGGATTTTAGCCGGATTTGCTTCAATTCCTCTGTTGGAGACAATGAAGCCCAAGACCTTTCCGGGGGCACGCCGAAAACGCATTTTTCCGGATTGAGCTTGATGTCATATGTTCGGAGATTGTCGAACGTGAGCCTTAAGTCATCTATTAAGGATTGAATGTGTCTTGTTTTAATGACCACATCGTCTATGTATGCCTCCACTGTTTTGCCGATTTGTGTTTCCAGGCATGTCTGAATCATGGGTTGATAGGTTTCACCGGCATTTTTGAGCCTAAAAGGCATGGTGTTGAAACAGAAGGGGCCGTATGGAGTGATGAATGCCGTTGCGGCTTGATTGGGCTCCGCCATCTTTATTTGATGGTATCCGGAGTATGCGTCGAGGAAGCACAATGAGTCGTGTCCTGCGGTAGAATCGATAATTTGATCGATGCGGTGGAGGGGGAAGGGATTGAGGGAGTCCTAGATTAGGGGGTGTCCGGATAGCCGGACTATACCTTCGGCCGGACTCCTGGACTGTGAAGATATAAGATTGAAGACTTCGTCCCGTGTCCGGGAGGGACTTTCCTTGGCGTGGAAGGCAAGCTTGGGACACGGATATATAGATCTCCTACCATTGTAACCGACTCTGTGTAAACCTAGCCCTCTCCAGTGTCTATATAAACCGGAGGGTTTTAGTCCATAGGACGAACAACAATCATACCATAGGCTAGCTTCTAGGGTTTAGCCTCCTTGATCTCATTGTAGATCTACTCTTGTACTCCCCATATCATCAATATTAATCAAGCAGGATGTAGGGTTTTACCTCCATGAAGAGGGCCCAAACCTGGGTAAAACATTGTGTCCCCTGCCTCCTGTTACCATCCGCATAGACGCATAGTTCGGGACCCCCTACCCGAGATCCGCCAGTTTTGACACCGACATTGGTGCTTTCATTGAGAGTTCCTCTGTGTCGTCACTTTTAAGCCCGATGGCTCCTCCGATCATCAACGACGACGTGATCCAGGGTGAGACTTTTCTCCCCGGACAGATCTTCATATTTGGCGGCTTTGCACTGTGGGCCAATTCGCTTGGCCATCTGGAGCAGATCGAAAGCTACGCCCCTGGCCATCAGGTCAGATTTGGAAGTTTGAACTACACGACCGACCTCCCCGGAGACTTGATCTTCAACGGGTTCGAGCCGCAGCCGAGCGCGCCGCACTGTCACGATGGGCATGATCTAGCTCTGCCGCCGAACAGTGCCCTGGAGGCCGCACCCGCATCAGCTCCGACCCTTAATTCGGAGCCAACTGCGCCAATCGAGGATGGGTGGTCGGACACCGCCTCGGGGGCTGCAATCTCTATGGTGATCGAGCCGAACACCAGCCCTATTTTCTACGAAGCCCGTGACTCCAAGGAGCCGGACTCCTCTCCGAACTCCAAGCCCTCCGCGCCCCTACCGATCGAACCCGATTGGGCGCTGATCATGGAGTTCTCCGTCGCGGACATCTTTCAGCACTCGCCCTTCGGCGATATTCTGAATTCACTAAAGTCTCTCTCTTTATTAGGAGAGCCCTGGCTGGACTATGGTCAACAAGGTTGGGATGCGGATGATGAAGAAATCCAAAGCCCACCCACCACCCTCTTCGTAGCCACTGTCGATGATTTAGCCAACATGCTCGACTTCGACTCCGAAGACATCGACGGTATGGACGCCGATGCAGGAGATGATCAAGAACTAGCGACTATAGGGCACTTGAAAGCCACCTCGTCGTATGATATATACATGGTGGACACCCCAAAAGAAGACAATGGCGATGGAATAGCGGAGGATGACCCCTCCAAGAAGCAGCCTAAGCGCCGGCGTCAGCGGCGCCGCTCTAAATCCCGCCAAAGCAAAAACGGTGATTCCGGCACGGGAGATAATAACACCCCGGATAGTGCCGAAGAGAACCACCTCCAGCAAGATTCAGCACAGGAGGATGGAGAAGCCAGCCCTCATGAGAGAGCGGCAGACAGAGAGGTCGAGGACGATAATTATATCCCTCCCTCCGAAGACGAGGCAAGCCTTGACGACGACGAATTTGTCGTGCCAGAGGATCCCGTCGAACAAGAGCGTTTCAAACGCAGGCTTATGGCCACGGCGAGCAGCCTCAAGAAAAAACAGCAACAGCTTAGAGCTGATCAAGATTTGCTAAACGATAGATGGACTGAAGTCCTTGCAGCCGAAGAGTATGAACTCGAACGCCCCTCCAAGAGCTACCCAAAGTGCAGGTTGCTACCCTGATTAGAGGAGGAAGCACCTAAACCTACATCACCAGCGCATGATACGGCCGACCGGCCACCCCGTGGCCACGACAGAGAGGCCTCTTGGCCCTCCACTCAAGCCGCACCGCGGCGCCGCTCAAAAAATACCAAGGCACGGGAAAATGCGCCAGACCTGCGAGATATATTGGAGGACAAGGCAAGGCAAACAAGATCGATCTACAGATCACGTGGGCACCCCACGGCACGAGACGGTAATTGTCACTTCGGATACAGTAAATCCGACCGGGCCGAACACAGTAGACAAAGCTCGTTTGAGATGCGTCGTGATATAGACCAATACAGAGGCACCGCACACCCACTATGCTTCACAGATGAAGTAATGGATCATCAAATCCCCGAGGGTTTCAAACCCGTGAACATCGAATCATACGATGGCACAATAGATCCTGCGGTATGGATCGAGGACTATCTCCTTCATATCCACATGGCCCGCGGTGATGACCTACACGCCATCAAATACCTCCCACTCAAGCTTAAAGGACAAGCTCAGCATTGGCTTAACAGCTTGCCAGCAGAATCAATTGGTTGTTGGGAGGACCTGGAAACCGACAATTTCCAGGGCACTTATGTGCAAGCACCAGACGCCGATGACCTTAGCCACATCATTCAGCAGCTAGAGGAATCGGCCAGACAATTTTGGACACGGTTCCTAACCAAGAAAAATCAAATCGTCGACTGTCCGGACGCAGAGGCCCTAGCAGCCTTCAAGCATAACATCCGCGACGAGTGGTTTGCACGGCACCTAGGACAGGAAAAGCTGAAATCTATGGCAACCCTCACGACACTTATGACCCGCTTTTGCACGGGAGAAGACAGCTGGCTAGCTCGCAGCAATAACATGACCAAGAGCCCTGGTAATTCAGATACCAAGGACAACAGTGGCAGGTCGCGTCGCAACAAACAAAAGCGCCACATTAACGGCGACAATGCTAAAGATACGACAGTTAATGCCGGATTCAGAGGCTCTAAACCCGGTCAGTGGAAAAAGCCATTCAAAAGAAATACTCCAGGCCCGTCCAGTTTGGACTGAATACTCGACCGCTCATGCCAGATACATGGCACCCCCGAAAAACCAGCCAATCACACCAACAGGGATTGTTGGGTGTTCAAGCAGGCAGGCAAGTTAAATGCCGAAAGCAGAGACAAGGGGCTGCATAGCGATGACGAGGAGGAGCCCCGCCCGCCGAACAACAGTGGACAGAAAGGTTTTCCCCCACAAGTGCGGACGGTGAACATGATATACGCAACCCACGTCCCTAAGAGGGAGCGGAAGCGTGCACTAAGGGACGTATATGCGATGGAGCCAGTCGCCCCAAAGTTCAACCCATGGTCTTCCTGCCCGATCACTTTTGATCGAAGGGACCACCCCACTGGCATCCGTCATGGCGGATTCGCCGCATTGGTTCTAGACCCAATTATTGATGGATTTCACCTCACTAGAGTCCTTATGGACGGCGGCAGCAGCCTGAACCTACTTTACCAGGATACAGTGCGGAAAATGGGCATCGATCCCTCGAGGATTAAACCCACTAAAACGACATTTAAAGGCGTCATACCAGGTGTAGAGGCCAACTGTACAGGCTCAGTAACACTTGAAGTTGTCTTCGGATCTCCGGATAATTTCCGAAGCGAGGAGTTAATCTTCGACATAGTCCCGTTCCGAAGTGGCTATCACGCACTGCTCGGGCGAACCGAATTTGCCAAGTTCAATGCGGTGCCGCACTATGCATACCTCAAGCTCAAGATGCCAGGCCCTCGAGGCGTCATCACGGTCAATGGAAACACCGAACGCTCTCTCCGAACGGAAGAGCATACGGCGGCTATCACAGCGGAAGTACAAAGCAACCTCTCAAGGCAATTCTCCAGTCCGGCCATTAAACGTCTGGACACCGTCAAGCGCGCCCGGAGTAACCTACAACAAGACCGCCTGGCACGTTCCGAGCAAGCGTAGCAATGCGGCCCCAACCCCAGCCCTCGCGAACTTGCGAAACCAGTGTTACGCGTACATAACTACACTCTGGAAATACCATGGGCACAGGGGTAGGGGCACCATCACGGTTTCGCCCGAAACGCGGTTTAAACCGCACTAGGGGCTGCTGATTTCTTGATTTTCTCTTATTTTTAGGACTCCATTCTTCGAAAGGCTTGTCCGGCAGTACAATTGCCGCACAAACGATACAACCAGGGAAGCAGAAAGCTACGCCGCACTATGGAACTCTAAGGTGGTCTCTATAACGAGCAGTGTACCTGTTTCACATAACATTCCGCAGCTTGCCCCTGTAAAGGACATGTTAAATAGTCCCATCTTTTGCTTATTGCAGTATTTATATCGTTCTGCTTTGATCGTAGCTTTTTTAAATAAACAATGCATAGCTTTCTTCTATTATTGCATTACTCTTTTTTACGAATATATGTTCATTGATGACATGTTGCACCCGTACACTTTGGTACGGCCAATACGCGAGGGGCTTAAGTACCCCACAATAAGGTGTGAGAAGTCCGAACACTTCCACAAGTGCGGCACCCCGAACTTATAGCATTATATGCATCGGTTACGAATCATGTCTTGGGTCAATAGTTGGGTTTGCCCGGCTCCTATGTTTTGGTACCTTACATTCTGTTATATCGGCTAAGGTAGCACTAGGAGAACTACTGCGATTGTGCCCCAGTTGAGCTGGGCTAAGCACCTCAGTAGAGAAAGCTAAAATTGACCATCATGATGAGGCGAGAGCTGGTCGTTGTTCGAGAGGTTTTCGAGTCTCTAAAGACTTATGCCGCTTAGAGCGAGGAGTCGGCTTTGTCCGGCCTAGGCGTGGATAGTGCCCCGAACTCGGTCTTCCGAACACTAGGGGCTTCGCCGAAATATAAAATTATAGAATTCTATGACTAAGTGAGAGTGTTCAAGCTTTATAGTCCGATTGCCTTGTTCGTTGTGTTGAGCGCCTCCCTCGAAGGACCCAAGAATGGGAAAAAGAGCGCTCATGTTTATCCAGAACACCCTGATGAGGACATGACTACCTTGGATACGACCAAAAATATTGCATACATGCCTATTTGTCAGGTGATTTCTAATGCAAACTATTCAATAATCTATTTATGTTATCCAGAACAAAAATACTTCACACACTTTTGTGTTTTGTCTAATTGCAGGTGTATGGGACATTTGTACAATCCACATATGAAGATAAGGGAAAAGGATAAGTTTATGTTGTGTTCAAAAAGTCCTCTCACGTCACTTTTGGGCCAAGAGAAGATAGAGTCCAAGTCTTTCACGTTCTGGATTCAGATTCGGACTGCACAGACATACCTGACTCAAAACGCCAACAACTTTTTCATACGGACTCCGAATTGGGTGATTTTTTTGTTGGAAACTAGATTTCGTGCTCTTTCCAACCCAATTGGATTCACCTTCAAATTCGTCCGGAGCGTTGAGTTACGGACGAAACAATCTGACGTTGCAGCAGAATCTGAGTCAAACTACAAGCCCAAAGGTGTTGCATCACCTCCACTTGGGCCCATGAGCCTTGTACGACCTAGGGTTAGTTTTAGGCTGCCTTGGGACGTCCTCCCACCTCCTTGGCCGCCACCCCTTGCTCCTATATAAGTAGATCCATCTAGTAGCCTTTTCCTTGGGATTTGTTTAGTTAAAAGTTAGCCATTGCAACTTCGTGTACTTCGTTTGTGTCCAACGACCAGACCAAGACCGTTTTCGGATCCCCACCATTATCAATACTTCATATATATTTGCGATATTCAGATTGCTTTATCATATTCTTGCTCGTTCTTCGATTGCTTGCAGGAATAGACCTTCGTGGTCAGGCTGACCATGCTTCCAGCATCGTCAGTAACCTCAGCAGATTGGTTTAGCGGTTGCTAAGGCGCAACGTCGTGCACGTTTGTAGTCGGATCGTCAAAGTCGTCTCCACCAAATCGATAGTTATCATCTCATCGAAAGATCGGGACACCCTCGCCTCTATCAAGTGGTATCAGTTTTCAGGTTGCTCGGTGAGAATTTCCAGTTTTCCTAGATTAGATTTATTTTCTTACCTATTGTCCAAGAAAAAGCCACAAAAAAGAGTTAGATCTATTCATCCTTGGTCCAAGCCAGTCTGAGCCTTTGCAATTTTCTTTTCATTGCTTTCATAGTTGAATTATCGGTTGCATCATCGTGTCGAGTTGCTGGTCTTAGTGTCTAGTTCGTTTAGAGTTTCGAGTTCTGTTCACATTAGTCATGCCACCGCTGCATCATTATCTCTTCCGCTGTCCACCACCCATCCATCAATTTCCACCACGTGCTACCCACCATTCATTGTCATAATAATAGTTGAGATCGTTCACATCTTCGCTTGATCCAATCTGCGTCTTATCTAGTTTGTTTTGGAAAGAGGGAGAAAAAAAGAGAGAAAAAAAGAGAAAAAAAGAGAAAAAAAGTCAGAGAAAAAAAGGAGAAAAAAAATCAAAAAAATCGGCACAAACTTTTTCAGAGGAAAGTTGGAGACAAAGTTGTTGATATATCCTGATTGGTTGTTGTTTCACATCATTATCTTTACTGCCGTTGTGATCTTCACGTATATCTTGCTGTCCAGAGCTACTTAGTATCCTTCATTGATGCTAGTTGTGCTACGACGTGACCTCATTAGTGTTCTAGGCTCGCGTCTCTAGTTCGGTCTAGCCTAGGACCATCACAGTACCGTCGTTGAGCGTTTATTCAACATTGCATCTCTGAATTGATTATTGCTAATCTTTTGCTACCATATATAGCCAACCCAGCTCCACATATTTCTACACCGTGTATACGTATGTTCCCCTGGCAATCGCTTTACACAATCTTCAGAGTTATTTGACACCGTTGGTTGCCTGTCACCACCTGTTGCTTGGTAAGAACTTGTAAGATATTGATATTTGCTTTACTGTGAGCGCTTTACCACCACACCCTAGTAGTTCATAGGAACATTATTCTTGAATTTTGTTTCTTGTTTCTACTAATCATGGCAGGTTCCAAAGATAGAAGTTCTTGGACGACGGACACATCTTCACCATCATGAGAGTTGGGACAACACACACAAGCACATGGTCAGGTTATCTTTTTACCGTCATTTGAGGGTAGATTTAATCCTACTACATATCTAGCTTGGGAGCTTGAAGTAGAACAAGTTTTTAGTCACCATGACTTTTCTGAACTTGAACGAGTGCGAGCAGCCACTAGAGCATTTACTGATTTTGCTTCTGTTTGGTGGAGTGTACATTGTAAAAAAAACATTGATAACCAACCCACAACTTGGAAAGTTTTGAAAGCTGTAATGAGACAACAATTTTTCCCTCCTTATTATCGTCGTGAATTGCTTCGCAAATTTGAACAATTTAAACAAGGCAACAACACTGTTCATGCTTACTACCAAGAGTTCAAATCTTATATGCATCATTGTGACATAGAAGAATCTGAGAATGATACAATGAATAGATTTTTTGGTGGTTTGAACCATGATATTCAGGCAAGATTTCAGTATATTCCTCGTTGCATTACTGGTATGTATGTCCGTGCTTGTACCTTTGAGAGACAGATAAAGGAGGATGCATTAGGTGACTACAACAACTACTATTCCAGTTCATGCTCGCCACTGCCGGTGGGTTCCTCCATCATTGCACCTCAGATTATGAGCGCGGCATCATCTCAAGGGTATGGTACATTGTCAACGTCCGTACCTACATCAACTACATCTTTGCCACAAGGTAACAGTAAAGGTATTGATGATATAACTTCACATGAGAATGATGCATGCCTAGTTAACTTGAATGTGTCATGTATTGAGTTACCTGTTGATTTGAGCACACCACCTATTTTAGAGAATCTTGTTACTGTCATGAATGCGTCATGTGATCAAACAACTGAAATATCAATAATTTTGAGTGCACCCATTGAATTAACTGTTGATGCAAAAGAACTAATGTTTAATCATTTTGATATGGCCTCCAATCTTGGTGATGATTCTGTGTCCAATGACTTATTGCATGTTTGCTTATTTAAGCATGTTGTAGCATGTAAATTTGATGCAAGTAAGGTTTATTCACCAAAGTTGGGATGGTTTAATGATGAACATTGCGAATCTTTTGAAATGAATAAGAGCTTCACTTATATGTGCAAAGTGAGTTCTAATATTTTCATGCCTTCTACTTCTTGTGATAATTTTTTGGCTTTAGTTTTTATGAACTATGAAAGTTACTCATGTATACATGTGTCATACGTGCAAAAATCAAGGGAAGTTAAACTGGATGACATATACATATACAACATGTACACCTTGTCTCTTTTGTTAGCCACATTTCAGATTAAGCAACGCCGAGGACGGCTTTGTTTTCAAAAAGGGGAGGATGATGAGGACATGACTACCTTGGATACAACCAAAAATATTGCATACATGCCTATTTGTTAGGTGATTTCTAATGCAAACTATTCAATAATCTATTTATGTTATCCAGAACAAAAATACTTCACACACTTTTGTGTTTTGTCTAATTGCAGGTGTATGGGACATTTGTACAATCCACATATGAAGATAAGGGAAAAGGAGAAGTTTATGTTGTGTTCAAAAAGTCCTCTCACATCACTTTTGCGCCAAGAGAAGATAGAGTCCAAGTCTTTCACGTTCTGGATTCAGATTCGGACTGCACAGACATACCTGACTCAAAACGCCAACAACTTTTTCATACGAACTCCGAATTGGGTGATTTTTTTTGTTGGAAACTAGATTTCGTGCTCTTTCCAACCCAATTGGATTCACCTTCAAATTCGTCCGGAGCATTGAGTTACGGACGAAACAATCTGACGTTGCAGCAGAATCTGAGTCAAACTACAAGCCCAAAGGTGTTGCATCACCTCCACTTGGGCCCATGAGCCTTGTACGACCTAGGGTTAGTTTTAGGCTGCCTTGGGACGTCCTCCCACCTCCTTGGCCGCCACCCCTTGCTCCTATATAAGTAGATCCATCTAGTAGCTTTTTCCTTGGGATTTGTTTAGTTAAAAGTTAGCCATTGCAACTTCGTGTACTTCGTTTGTGTCCAACGACCAGACCAAGACCGTTTCCGGATCCCCACCATTATCAATACTTCATATATATTTGCGATATTCAGATTGCTTTATCATATTCTTGCTCGTTCTTCGATTGCTTGCAGGAATAGACCTTCGTGGTCAGGCTGACCGTGCTTCCAGCATCGTCAGTAACCTCAGGAGATTGGTTTAGCGGTTGCTAAGGCGCAACGTCGTGCACGTTTGTAGTCGGATCATCAAAGTCGTCTCCACCAAATCGATAGTTATCATCTCATCGAAAGATCGGGACACCCTCGCCTCTATCACACCCCAGCACTCGTAGCATGGGGGCAGAAGCCGACGACTCTCCATCTCTCAAATTTGATAAACGGCCGCACAGAAGGTAATATTTTAAATTCAAAAGTGTTTCTTAGCGCATATGAACAAGTTTTCAGCGTACAGGATCATAAATGCGAGTTTACTCAAATATTACATCTTTGGAGCATTCATCCGCTATAAGGCGGGCACCCTTCAGGACGCCCTCATAATACGCTTCCAGGACATGATGCTCCTTGGCCAGCGGTGGCCCGTCCTTCACCAGCTTCTCCGCATCCATCTTGCCCCAGTGCACTTTAGCACAGGCAAGCGCCCTACGGGCACCTTCGATGCAGACGGAGCGCTTGATTACTTCAAGCCGTGGACAGGCATCCACCAGCCGCCTCACCAACCCGAAGTAGCTCCCAGGTAGAGCCTCTCCAGGCCAAAGCCGAACCATGAGGCCCTTTATGGCCTGTTCGGCCACCTTGTGGAGCTCGACCATTTGCTTCAGCTGGTCGCTTAAAGGCACCAGGTGTTCGGCCTCAGCATACTGAGACCAGAACACCTTCTCTGTCGAGCCCCCCTCCTCGTCGGTAGTAGGCGGCGGCATCAGACGCACTACGGGGCAAATCTGCGAATGCTCCTGGAGAGCTCTGGACTCGGGTAAGTAACAAGTAATTAACTTTCACGTGCTTGCTTTGGATAATGAATGCCTTACCTGCCGCTATCTTCTTCATATCTCCAATTTCTTGGAGGGCTTTCTGGGCTTCGGCCTTGGCAGACTTCGCGCTTTCGAGGGCTGCCGCAAGCTCGGACGCTTGCGTCTTCGAGTAAAGCTCCAAACTCTCGTGTTTTTTCACGAGAGCCTAGAGCTCTTTCTGCACCTCCTCCACCCGCGCCTCTTGCTTCCCTCTCTCTGTGCGCTCCGCGGCCGCTCTGTTTTCGGCCTCAGACAGCGCTTTCTTAAGGGTTGCCACCTCGGTCATGGCCCCTATAATAGCACGTTGATCCTGTCATTTTTTGCAACCACATCTTCTCTATATACTTGCGCAAGGTATTACTTACCTTCCTTCTCCTCGAGTTGCCTCTTGGCATGGCCGAGCTCGTTCTTGGACCGCGCGAGGTTTTGCTTCAGCGTATCCACCTTCGCAGTCAGTGCGGCGGAGGCCAGCAGCGAAGCCTACATACGCATATTGACTTGATTATGTTAGACTCCTGCGAATGATATTAGATCCTCTATTCGGCTTTTCTTTACGAACGCCGAACAGAGAATCAGGGGCTACTGTCTATGCGGTAATATTTTTACATATTCTTTACTTACCTCAAAGCCTGTTAGAAGGCTGGCACAGGCTTCAGTCAGTCCGCTCTTGACGGACTGAACCTTCTGGATCACCGCACTCATAATAGTGCAGTGCTTCTCGTTGATGGAGGGGCCGTTAAGCACCTCCAGCAAATTGTCCGGTGCCTCCGGTTGGACGGAGGTCGCCGGCTCGGTAGGCTTTCTCCTCTAGGTAGGAGGATGCCTACCGGAGTCCGGAACCGTTGATGGTTCCGGCGCGGTGTCCGGCTCAAGGCCGGACATGGAGCCCTTGGGGGTTCTATCCCCTTTACGCCTGGAGTCTGGGAGGTCGCCTTGCGGCGCCTCCAGGACCACCTCCTCCTGGCTTGGAACCTGTTGGGACGCCACCGCGGCGTCGTATGTAGGATGGGGGGAGGTAGCCGTCAGAAGTGAATTCACATCCGACGAATCTAGGGAACCGCTCGACGACACGTCGAGCCGGTCTTTGGGTGGACTGCATAAACATGTTCGACATAAGGAAAAGCTGTGCAATGGGGGAATACTATGAATCACTCTGGTATCCGGATACTTACGATCTCACCAGGGGCTTGGCCCTGTGCGGCCACTCCTCTTCGCCATCGTCGGCGTTGGCGTAATAGTCCGGAGGAGGGGTCTTCCCCTTCTTGGACCCTTCGGCCTCCCCAGTTGGGGCGTCCTTCCTTTTCTTCCCTCCCCCCGCTGGAGGGGGAGAGGTCTCTTCTTCCTCCTCCTCGTCTTCACGGGAGGAGTGCACCTTGGAGTCGTCGGATGATGAATCCGACACCTCCTGGCACCGGGCACTCTTTCGAGTCCCCGTGGCCTTCTTCTTGGCCTTCTTCTCCGGCACCACATAGGGTGCCGGAACCAGCAGCTTCGCCAAGCGAGCATCCGCTGGGCCTTCGGGCAAAGGAGCCAGACAGTTGGTCTGTCCGGACGTCTCCTGCCAATCCTGTCAAAGGTAAGGGAGCTTAGATCCCGCATGGAGTCAAACTATGAAAAACTAATACCCTGTAAAAGCTAAAAACAGCTTACCGCACGAGCGCGACGCTGCGTGCTGAATCCGCGATCCTCGGTAGCGGATGGGGGGCCTCGGCGCCCTTGAAAAGCACCTTCCAGGCAACTTCATACGTCATGTCGAAGAGCCTGCCCAGAGTTCGGTGCCGCGCCGGGTCGAACTCCCACAGGTTGAAAGCCCGTTGTTGACACGGGAGGATCCGGCGGATGAGCATAACCTGGACTACGTTGACAAGTTTGAGCTTCTTGTCCACCAGGGTTTGGACGCATGTTTGGAGTCCGGTCAGCTCTCCTTTTTTACCCCACGATAGGCCCGTCTCTTTCCAAGAGGCGAGCCGCATAGGGGGTCCGGATCGGAACTCGGGGGCTGCGACCCATTCAGGGTCGTGCGGCTCGGTGATGTAAAACCACCCCGATTGCCACTCCTTTAGGGACTCCATGAAGGAACCCTCGAGCCATAGGATGTTGGGCATCTTGCCCACCATGGCGCCTCCGCACTCTGCCTGGGTGCCACGCACCACCTTCGGCTTGACATTAAAAGTCTTGAGCCATAGGCCGAAATGGGGGCGGATGCAGAAGAATGCCTCGTACACGACGATAAATGCCGAGATGTTGAGGACAAAGTTCGGGGCCAGATCATGGAAATCCAGGCCATAGTAGAACATGAGCCCCCGGACAAATGGGTGGAGAGGGAAGCCCAGTCCACGGAGGAAATGGGGGAGGAACAACACCCTCTCATGGGGCCTAGAGGTGGGGATGAGCTGGCCCTCTTCGGGAAGCCGGTGCGCAATGTCGTTAGACAAGTATCCGTCCTTCCTCAGTTTTTTGATGTGTCCCTCCGTAACGTAGGAGACCATCCACTTGCCTCCCGCTCCGGACATGGCTGGAGAAGGTTGAGGTGGGGTGTGCAGACTTGGGCGCTGGAGCTCGAGTGCGCGGAAATGGATAGGCAAAGGAGGAAGAAGGCGTGGATGAAAATGTGGATCCTTATCCCCTTATATGGGTGGACGCGATTATGCGTCCCCACCAGCCTGGTAAAACTCGCTTATCACCCAAGCACCGCAATCAATGGCGCGGTTGGGTTACCCACGCCTGTATTGATGAGATTCCCGGAATAAGGGGACGCGATCTCTGCTTTGACAAGACGTGCCAAGGAAACCGCCTCGCTAAACGCGCTGAGGTGGGACAGTAAAATGATTCAAATAAAGACTTGGCCGTGGTGTGATGTCACGTTGTGGAATATGTCAGCAGATTAGATTTGTGTAAATATTATTCTCTCTATGGCAATATGTGGAAACTCATTTTGCAGAGCCGGACACTACCTTTGTGTTCAAAATCTTCTATGAAGTATTTGGAGGAACCCGCCTTACAATGCTGAAGTCAATCTACCCGCCGGACTCGTCGTCATTGAAGCCTGGTTCAGGGGCTACTGAGGGAGTCCTGGATTAGGGGTGTCCGGATAGCCGGACTATACCTTCGGCCGGACTCCTGGACTATGAAGATATAAGATTGAAGACTTCGTCCCGTGTCCGGGAGGGACTTTCCTTGGTGTGGAAGGCAAGCTTGGCGATACGGATATATAGATCTCCTACCATTGTAACTGACTCTATGTAAACCTAGCCCTCTCCGGTGTCTATATAAACCGGAGGGTTTTAGTCCGTAGGATGAACAACAATCATACCATAGGCTAGCTTCTAGGGTTGAGCCTCCTTGATCTCGTGGTAGATCCACTCTTGTACTACCCATATCATCAATATTAATCAAGCAGGACGTAGGGTTTTACCTCCATCAAGAGGGCCCGAACCTGGGTAAAACATTGTGTCCCCTGCCTCCTTTTACCATCCGCCTAGACGCACAGTTCGGGACCCCCTACCCGAGATCCGCCGGTTTGACACCGACAGGGATCCTTAGGGCAAGCCTTGTTAAAGTCCTTGAAATCGACACATAGGCGCCAAGATTTGTCCTTCTTTGGTACCATCACCAGGTTTGCTAGCCAGTCTGGATGTTTTATTTCTCTAATGAATACGGCCTCGAGTAATTTGGCTAGCTCTTCTCCCATGGCTTGCCGCTTGGGCTCAAAAAAACGCCGAAGAGTCTGCTTGACTGGCTTGAACCCTTTTAGAATGTTGAGGCTATGCTTGGCCAGCCTGCGTGGGATTCCTGGCATGTCTGAAGGATGCTAGGCGAAGATGTCCCTATTCTCGCGCAAGAACTCCCGAAGTGCAGGCATCTGTTGTGGGGTTCAGCTGTGCCCCGATGGATGCTGTTTTTGTAGGGTCCTTTGTGTGGACTTGGAATTTGACTATTTCGTCCGCTGGTTTAAAAGAGGTGGACTTGGGTCTTTTGTCGAGTATCACATCGTCCCTGTCCACTTTGGAGCGCAGCGTGGTTAGTTCTTCGGTCGCCAGGGCTTCGGATAACACCTCGAGGGCTAGTGCAACAGTTTTATTTACCGTGCGGAGTGCTATGTCCGGATCACTAGCCAGAGTGATTATTCCATTGGGCCCGGGCATTTTGAGCTTCATGTACCCATAATGGGGTATAGCTTGGAAGATCGCGAATGCCTCCGCCCTAAAAGGGCGTGGTATCCGCTACTAAACGGGGCCACTTGGAATGTGATTTCTTCAGACCTATAGTTCTCCTGTGTGCCGAATACCACATCTAGTGTGATTTTTCCCGCACATCGTGCCTCTCGACTAGGGGTGATTCCTATGAAGGTCGTGCTGCTTTGCTCAATGCGGCTCTTGTCTATTTCCATCTTGCTAAGAGTTTCCTCGTAGATGAGGTTGAATCCGCTGCCACCGTCCATGAGCACTTTAGTAAGCCGGAAGCCGTCCACAATTGGACTAAGTACCAAAGCGGCTGGTGCTCGGGCTGTTTGGAATTGAGGTTCGTCACTGGCATTGAAGGTTATGGCCGTGTTGTTCCATGGGTTTATTGCTGCAACGTGGAAGACTTCGACAAGGCTGCGGAGTGTTCGCTTGCGCCTATTATTTGAGGCAAAGGTCTCGAAGACTGTCAATACTGTATTGTTATTTTCCACAGGATGGTGCTCTGTTGTATTGTTGGTGAGGATATCCTCGCCGCACTTGGCCACCTGCCGGAGTATCGAACATGCTCTAAGGTTGTGTGTTGCATGGTATCCGCTGTACTGTGAATTTTTCATGGCCCATTGAGCCATCCCTCCAATACAGTTCCACGCCCTGTAGTGGGCTTTGGCTTCTTTGTAATTAGATCGGGTGACTTACGAGAGTACACCCTTTTAGTTCGGACGGGCGGTTTAGTGCGAGCCGGAGGGTCCCAGATTTTTGTTTGGGTTTTGATGCGGAGCATCCTATGGACATCACCATGTCAAGAGTCTGTTTGGGAAGTGACACGTGCGACATCTACTTCACATACATAAAGGTGAATCATCTCCTTTACACGTGCTCACTTGACCCCTTCGAGGATAGTATACTACTTGACACTTCTCCCGTGTGCATGCATAGGTATTGTCAGAGCTTCACAGATGTTGAGGAGGAGTGCAAGTGCGAAGGAACAACTACACCATCCGCGAGGTGAAGCATGGAAGCGACGACGGAAGAAGACGGAGAACTACTCCCAGGCCCCGGACATCCGGCCTCGCTAGCCCGGACATTCGGTTGTTCCCAAGCCCCCGGACATCCGGCTCCCAGCCTGGAAATCCGGCCCCTTCGAACCCGAGAGCAACAAGTGCCACCACTCCAGCCCGGACATCCGGCATCGCCTGAAAGCCCGGACATCCGGTCCGACCAGCCCGGACATCCGGCCTCCCCTGTCTGCGCATAGTGAAGGGCCAAGGCCCGTGTATCCCTTCTCCTCCCTAGGCTATATATACTCCACCTCGTCCAACTTTCTAGGGTTATCATTGGTTTAGCTCATATTTAGAGATAGAGCATTGCTTATCCACATCGGATCGACCCCACGAGAGAGACCGCGGCCTCTACGGAGAAGATCCCTTTGGATTCAAGACCTCCTTGCGGAGTAGAACATCAAGACCTCCTCACGGAGAAGACCGGCTACCTTTGTATCGTCCGTTGTTGACTTTGGATCTTGTATCTTCCTTTGTGTTCATGGATCTAGCGCATGTGTGATCATTCTTGTTGGTTTTAGTGTTCTCTTGTGTTCCCCTCATGATTTTCCCCTCGTTTCCCTCCTCGTGTTCTTCGTGTTCATCGCGGGATCCGCTCCTTTCGTGAAAGATTGGATGATTAGGGTTCTACCCTACATCATCTTGGTATCATGAGCCACGTTGATCATGATTTTGGAGCATCCCCGCGTAGTTTTCTAGCCTAATTTTGTTGTCTTCTTCCCCAATTTCGAAAATCCCCAGCAAAAATAGCCCCCAATTTTTTTCGTGATTTGTTGGTTTGATGATGTTTTGTTGATTTTGATCCATGGATTCGTTGTGTCTTGAGTAGATCTAGCTTCTCCCCACTTTTCTCCACTTTCCATCCACAAAATCCATCAAATTTTTCCCTTGGAATCATCAATTTCCTCCACCAATTCGAAAATGTCCACCCCAAAAGAGATCTGGATTCGTCGGGCCGGACATGCGGGCCAAAGGCCGGACATGCGGGCCATCGGGCCGGACATCCGGGTCCTTGGCCGGACATCTGGCTCCTGGAGCGCCAAATCTGCACGGTTCTGGACATCAGGTCCCGGATTTCCGGCCCCGAGCCCAGATGTCCGGCCCCTAGCATTTCAGCCTTTCCCATTTCACCATTTTCTCCATAACTAATTCATCTTGAGTCCGTTTTGGACGTTCTTTAGCTCGTTGAAAAGCTCTTGACATCCCCTTCCCACAAAAATGCTACCATCACCATTTGACTCCATCAAATTTTTGGAACTTTGGCATCTTTGCCTAGGGCTTCCACCACAACCTCCGCATAACCACCACCGACTTACGCAACCTAACCAATTTTGTTCCCCATCACATTAGTGGTTGCTCGAGGAGTGATTTGAGTCTCCTAAGGTGTCTACGCTACTTAGGGATGGTTGCTTCTTCATCAACCACCACCACCACCATAACTTCCGCATAGGCTTGACCACCATATACTTCCACCATCCCAACTTAACCCTATTTTGTTAGCGTTGTGAGTTGTGTCTCCTAAGGTGTTTCGCCTACTTAGGGACCATGCTTTCAACTCCGACACCGTGTATAGTATGCCACCTTAACCTCCACTTATGCTTTGCCTACTCGCAAAACCCATCATTGCATTTCCGCAATCCCATTGAGCTTTTGCAACCACCATCGCATCCCGCTACCACCATTTGACATTTGAGATTTTGAGTTCGCGGTTTTTATGTTTCCTAAGGTGTGTCGGATACTTAGGGACGAGTCTCCATCATCTTGATATCTCCATCAAGATCACCGCCACTCATCATCGCCAAGGACGGTAACCTCCATATCATCTCGGTATCGTGGTATCCTTCCATTGTATATTCCCTTGACATTGCATTGTTAATCCCTAGCCCATTTTACGTTACTTGCCCATCGAGACTAGCCATTTGAGTATTGTCGGCAACGTTACTTGTGCACATTAGTGATCTACAACATACATTGCATACATACCACATCATATCGATATCATATCATCCCTTGTGCCTCAAGTTTGTTTCCGCATATGCACAATAGCTATCTTGGTTTGTGCATTTCGCAAAGTGGCCATACAAAAAAAGAGAATAAAGCTTTTAAGCAAAAGAGAAAAAGCAAAGAAGCTTGTAAGCAAGTGCCAAAGCATCATACCACATTGCATATAAGATCATCTTGGATCATAACATCGGGAGCCATACATACATAGCATACTTGGGATAGAATGTCGATACATTTTGCATATCATAGGTTGTGCACAAGTGTCGTATAAGCCTATAGAGCAATCGTGCTAGCGTCTCTCTGGAGTTGTGCAACATGAGCGTTTTCCGTGGATTCCACATTTTGTGCTCATCCTTGGTTGCACAACCCCATTTATCTATATGTGTGTGCATTTCCATGTGCCATTCATTGCTATTAGTCTACTTGTTTCACTTGCGAATTTGTGAATATTTTTCAACATTATTGACTCTTGCTAACATTTTGCATCAAATTTTTGTGCCACTTCCCTCACCAAGCTCCACCATAAGCCTTATTTGTGTAGGTGTGAGAAACCGACAAGAATTGGTACCAATTGTGCTATTTCCTTGTTACATCATTGAGTGATCATTGATCCATCTACAACATCGGTCAAGGTACATTTGGTATAGTTCTTCTCCTTTCTCCACTCATATTTGCTCGAGTCTTGTGATGTCTAGGCAAGGCAATTCATCTTCGGTCTACAACAACAACGACGAGTTCAATGCCACGCAAAACTCCACCGATGCCAAGATGCAAGCTTGAATGGAGGAGATCAAAGCCCTCATCAAGTCCTACAAGAGATCTTCCTCATCTTCAAGAAGACGCTCAAGTAAACACGCTTTCGAGATACCATCTTCGGCAAGGTCACATCAGCATCGACACCATCACCACCATGAACGTGAAGGTCAAGATCTCAACACCAACAACCGCTCAACGACTTCACCCTCTCCCTTGGCATCTTCGCCAAGCGACTTCAAGGCATCTTCTCCTATGGACATACAACATCTTTTCCCACAAGCACTTCAAGAGAAGCTCCCCAAGCTCAAGTCCTCGACTTCCACAAGCTACTACCTTGACATCGACCATGTGATTCCTTTCTATGGGACTCGAGAACCCGAGGAGTATCTCGAATGGGAGCGTTTGATGGAAGACTACCTCAAGCTACATCAAGTTCCTCCCGAAGATCAAGTGAAGTGCGCCACAAGGAACTTCCACGACTACGCGTCCACATGGTGGCTTCAGACACCTTCGAAGAGCTACAACATGAGTTTTCCCAAGACGAAGAGAGCATAGCGGTGAGAGTTCGTGCCTCCAACCTACACGGAACAACTTCAACGCCAATTGGAGAACACCATCCAAGGATCCAAGTCCATCGAACGAGTACTTCAAGGAGATGAAGATTGCCTTGCGACGAGCCGGCATGGACGACCCCATTTTGATGAAGTTCTACTTAATGATGGGATTGAACAATGAAATCTCCAAGACTATCTTCCTTGAGAACTACAAGTCCCTCGATGACAACTACATTGGTGCTCTCAAGGCGGAACAAGAACTCATGAAGGTCAAGGCTTCTCGACCCCAAGCACACTTCTCTAAGACCAAGCTCCAAAACGACGAGCATGAGGCTAGTACCACTATGATGTCCAAGCCCGATGATCTCCAAGACGATGCTACCAAGTTCAACTTCACCGCCATACCTCTTTGTGGCATTGACATTGTCGAGTCGACCATGACTCTTTTTCCAGACGGTGCGGTGACGAGTACGACTATGGAGACCCTCAAGGACTAAGCTTTGGAGGCATGCGGCATGGTGACGAGCTCGGAGCATGCTTCCATCTTAGGAGGCGAGAGTGATGATGTGCCATCTTCGGCCTTCATCCATGGCGACGGCGATGAGATGGTTGAGCATGGGATTTTCCCTTCGACCATGGCGACGTATGATGACTTGAGTGACTTTTGCCACCATATTGAGAGTGAGAGTGACTTCACCACTAGCCACATATATGGTGTGTTACGCTAATTCCCATGTGAGGAGAGCCACAACCCCCACCACTTGAGTGAAATGAGTAACTCCACCATACGTGAGATTGAGTGCACCTATTTTGTGGGAGTGAGTGAACCACCACATAGAGAGAGTGAGATAGTTAATAGGTCATGTGAGGCCCCTTTCAACACTAACAACTTGACCTCTACCTCTTTTGTGTCTTCTCATTTGGTGCTAGGTCCCATCTATGATGACGCGTCGATTCTTGACGACTTCGTCCTTCCCTTGGACAAGACGATGGCCATGGTGGAATGTGATGCACCCCCACATGGTTCCATCAAGATGAAGATGACCAGCATTTGGTCTTTCCCACCTCACCTACACCACATGAGTGGAATGACAAACGTAACATAGGTGAAGGTGATTCTCTAGTCCCACTGGTGGACATTCTTAATGTTGATTGCTTGCATGATGTTGATCAACCTATTTCCATACTTCATGCTAGTGTGACTTCCCCATGCGATGATTTACCCATTTATGATGAGTATTATGATTGCCATGTGGAGTCTATTAGTTGTGATACCATGTTACATATGATTTCTTGTGCTAATTCTCTCGGTCACATCATGTTTGCCAATCCGCTTGACTTGTCATATGCTATGCATGAGATCAATCATATGTCATATTTGCAATCTCTTCATAGTGACTATGCATATGCTATTAAAATAAACCCAATTTTCACATATGGCATAGATGGCAAGCCCATGGTTATTGGCATTTGTTTTTCTTGTGATGATATTGATATGCTCCCTTTGCATCATTTATCTCATATGCCATGGCATGAACACCTAGGTTCGGATATGCATTGTTTTGGATGTTGTCCATTTTCTCCATATGATGTTTCCATTATTTCTCATGAGGAGACCCCCATAGTTTCCTCATACATTTTAGGAGATTTTGATTCATCCCATTCATTGCATGATCCAAATACTTATGTGCACAATATGCTCCCCATGAATACACATGATATTGATGTGCCATATATTTGTATGCTCAATTTGCATCCCCATCGTGTTATACACAAAAACTATTCTTTCATGATGGATGACATGTTCTTATACCATGCATCAAATTTGAGCAACGCTTATCTTGTGCTAACTTTCACGTGCACATACACATCATGATGTATGATGTGTACATTTACCACACACACAATTTCTTTCGTTTGTGTCTCTTTTGTGTAGGTACCCATGAATTCTTGTCAACCTCGCAATCCCACGAGTTGACAAAACGAGCTCTAGAGAGCAACGATGACTTGGCATCCCATGGAGTGTCTTTCCCACTGCTCTTTTCATGCAAAGACTTCGCGCATTTCTTCTACATGACCCTCACTTGGCTATGGGTTATTGTCCATTATATATCCTTTGCCCATCTTGCCATGTTCACTTTGCATGATATGTTTATTACTATGCCTTTGCCATGCATTAGTGACCCATGGTTTGCATTACACATGATGATTGATTCTCATACTAGTATGTGTATTTGCAAGCTTGGTGGAGATATTGCCTGTTATTGCCATGTTTGCTTTGTGACCCATGCCTATGATGATACTATGATATTGCTTTGTGTTTGTGCTTGCAATGTGTCATGTGCATTGCCTATAACTATTATTTACTCACATGACATCATTGCCATGATTTCCTCTAGTGTGTTGCATCTTCGCTCCACTAGTTTGCACGACATGATTGTTATTGCTTCTTGTCATATCTCTCCATATGTTGCCTCTCTCATGCTAGATGATTTTCCATGTATTGAGTGCAATTATGCCTTTAGTCTTGATAATGAGTTTGCCCCCATAGCATTCTCACATATATTTGGAGATTTTGACATATTTCTTGTTGAAGCATGCTTGCCTTCCGTCTTTGCACCATATACCTCATGCCATGAATATTGCCATTGTTGCATCATATTATTCATGCACTTGTGCTTCTAATGGTTATGTGCAAAAGAAGAGAACCATCATGGTGGATGATGTGTTTATCTACCATGCACATACATTCTTTGCTTTCTTGTGTGCATGTGTAGGATACGTGAGTTGACAATTCGAGCTCTTGAGAGCGAGCCGCATACATTCGTCAATGACTCAATTCTACACCACCTTCCATACCACTTTGGCATTGTGAAGGATGCACAAAGACACACCTTCAAGGTGACATCTTTCTTGAGCATGGATACGATGGATCATACTACTTGTGTTGCTTGCACCATGAGACTTCGTGTTCATGTTCGACCACTTGATTGCACACATGTTAGAGATCTTGCTTCCACTTGTCATTCTCACCGTTCCATGCATCATGATATATATTCCTTGTGTGTTGCATCCAATTATTGGATTACTTGCTCCTCTCATATGTTTGGTTGCAACAATGACTTCACTTCACATATCCCATGATTTCCTCTAGTATGTTGCATCTTCACACTACTAGCTTGCACGACTCGGTTACTATGCTGGACTTGATTGCCTCACACATGATGAACAATTGCTCTTTCCATTGTGTTGACTGCCACACGATATTAACTACACCCAATGCACATTATGCTTGGATTGTCTTGCACTTGACCCATGTGTTTAGACACTTCATTTTATTTGGTGTTGTGAATGATTCCTATGCCTACCATAGACCTTTCATTGAGCAATTTGCCCATGCTTGCTATGATCTTGAGGTAGATGCTTATTCTCTTGTTACACATATTTGCATCACCACCTCACATTTACATGCTTGTCCCCATGATATCTTTGATTGTGCTCAATTTATATGCTTATATGCCATGTCACAATCCTTTGTCAAACCATATGCTTTGCATGATGATGACACTTGTTTGGTGAATCACCTCTTGAATGCTTGGTTTTGCACTAACGCTAACCATATTTGTTTTTCCAAGTGTTTGTTGTCTTTGCTACTTTTCAAGGAACCCCAAGATGGTGCGACATTGGAGAGTGCCCATTTCGAGCTACAAGATGATGAGAACTTGGTGATCGACCAATCCTACACGGCGACACCATCTCTTTCCCATGGTGATTTGGATTTCGATCCGAGGTCGGATCTTTCCCAAGGGAGGGGAGATGATGCAGAGCATCCTATGGACATCACCATGTCAAGAGTCCGTTTGGCAAGTGACACATGCGACATCTACTTCACATACATAAAGGTGAATCATCTCCTTTACACGTGCTCACCTGACCCCTTTGAGGATGGTATACTACTTCACACTTTCTCCCGTGTGCATGCATAGGTATTGTCGGAGCTTCACGGATGTTGAGGAGGAGTGCAAGCGCCAAGGAACAACTACACCTTCCTCGAGGTGAAGCATGGAAGCGACGACGAAAGAAGATGGAGAACAGCTCCCAGGCCCCGGACAACCGGCCTAGCCAGCCCGAACATCCGGCCATTCCCGAGCCCCCGGACATCCGGCTCCCAGCCCGAAAATCCGGCCCCTCCGAACCCGAGAGCAACAAGTGCCACCACTCCAGCCCGGACATCCGGCCTCCCCAGCCCGGTCATCCGGCATCGCCTGAAAGCCCGGACATCCGGCCTGACCAGCCCGGACATCCGGCCTCCCCTGTTTGCGCACAGTGAAGGGCCGAGGCCCGTGTATCCCTTCTCCCCCCTAGACTATATATACTCCACCTCGTCCAACTTTCTAGGGTTAGCATTGGTTTAGCTCATATTTAGAGATAGAGCATTGCTCATGTACATCGGATCGACTCCACGAGAGAGACCGCAGCCTCTACGCAGAAGATCCCTTTGGATTCAAGACCTCCTTGCGGAGAAGAACATCAAGTCCTCCTCACGAAGAAGACCGGCTACCTTTGTATCGTCCGTTGTTGACTTTGGATCTTGTACCTTCCTTTGTGTTCATGGATCTAGTGCATGTGTGATCATTCTTGTTGGCTTGAGTGTTCTCTTGTGTTCCCCTCGTGATTTCCCCCTCATTTCCCTCCTCGTGTTCTTCGTGTTCATCGCGGGATCCGCTCCTTTCGTGAAAGATCGGCCGATTAGGGTTCTAGCCTACATCAGGTTTTCTAGGCGCTTTCGATCGCACAGTACTTCCGTACTATGGCCGCCAAGTCAGCAAAGTGTGCTATGTCACGGCGACTTATGGCATTGAGGATTCCCTTGTCTGTGCAATTTTTGCAAAAGAATGAAATTGCGACTTCCTCGCGACAGTCCCTGACCTTTGTCATTAAAAGGAGGAATCTAGCCCAGTAGTGATGTACTGTCTCTTGGGGCTCTTATCTAATGTGTGAAAGATCGCTTGAGTCTGGGTGGGTGGCTAGATTTTGGTCCAAACCCTGACCCGATCTGAGACCTAGGGGCGGAGGAGTTTCCGAGCTTGGCAGTTTGGACTCCGAGATGTTGCCCAATAGTTCGTCTGATTCTAAGTTCGGAGCTTGGGCCATGTCCTCCCATGGACGGGTATCCGGCTCGGAGAGCTCGGGAATCCGTACATAGTTTGTCCTCAAAATAGAGGAAGAATTGCTACACTGCTCCTCCACCACCGCTATCTGATGGGTGACCAGCGGAGAGTTAATCTCCCTTTGGTTGGGCTTAAGCCCGATCCAATCATAGTCCGTTGCGACTCCCAGGGCGGCGATGCGATCCAAGAGCTCGTTCAGAGAAGAGAGCTCTATTGGATCCATCTGCTCGGCGAATCCCGAGCCGACGTGGAGGCTAGTTTTGATGACCCGAGAAGTCATCGTTGGCGCGACGGCCGGAGGTGCGGTCATGACGAAGCCGCCTAGTCGGAGAGTTTGGCCTACAGCCAGGGATCCCCCCAGAGGTGATGTTGTCCTTGACAACAAGACGAGCGATCCAGCCTTATCGTGACGGCACAGTGGAACTCTCAATGAAAGCATCAATGTCGGTGACAAAACTGGCAGATCTCGGGTAAGGGGTCCCAAACAGTGCATCTAAGGCGGATGGTAACAGGAGGCAGGGGACACAATGTTTATCCAGGTTCGGGCCCTCTTGATGGAGGTAATACCCTACGTCCTACTTGATTGATCTTGATGATATGAGTATTACAAGAGTTGATCTACCACGAGATCGTAGAGGCTACACCCTAGAAGCTAGCCTATGGTTATGATTGTTGTTGTCCTACAGACTAAACCCTCCGGTTTATATAGACACCGGAGAGGGCTAGGTTACACATAGTCGGTTACAAGGGAGGAGATCTACATATCCGAATTGCCAAGCTTGCCTTCCACGCAAAGGAGAGTCCCACCCGGACACGAGACGAAGTCTTCAATCTTGTATCTTCATAGTCCAACAGTCCGGCCAAAGTATATAGTCCAGCTGTCCGAGGACCCCCTAATTTAGGACTCCCTCAGGGGGCATATGGCTTTGACTGGCAAAGAGTTGGCATCCGACGCAACGTTGGACAAGGTCCTGTGCATCCGCTCGGGCAGTCAGCCAATAAAACCATGTACGGAATTCCTTGCTAACAAGGGCCCGAGCTGTGGCATGGTGGCCGCCGAGTCCGGCATGAATTTCAGCCAAGAGCTGCCGCCCCTCTTCCTCGGATATACATTGTTGAAGGACTCCGGTGGCGCTTTTCTTGTAGAGCTCTCCATCATGAACCTTGTAGGCCTTTGAGCGCCGTACAATGCAGCGGGCCTCATTCTGGTCCTCAGGAAGCTCCTTCCTATTATGGTAGGCCAGGAACGGTTCGATCCATGGGGCAATGACTGCCATGATGAGATGCGCCAACGGTGTTATGTCGGTGTTTCCGGGATCTGGGGTTATGTTTCGGTCCGGACTAGTATTGTCGTTTTCCCCCTGCCACACCACGGATGGCTTAAAGAGCCTTTCCAGGAAGATATTAGGTGGGACGGGGTCGCGCTTAGCGCCAATATGAGCAAGAACATCCACCGCTTGATTACTTTCTCGAGCCACATGATGGAACTTGAGCCCCTCGAACCGGGCCGACATTTTTATGACTACGTTACGATACGCTGCCATCTTCAGGTCTTTAGCATTGAAATCTCCATTTATTTGAGATATTGCAAGGTTTGAGTCCTCGCGCACTTCTAGGCGTTGTATGCACATGGAGACAACCATTCGGAGACCATGCACTAAGGCCTTGTATTCGGCTGCATTATGGGAGTGTGTGTATAGTATTTGGAGAACATACTAGACGATGTCTCTGGTAGGGGACGTTAAAACGACACCCGCTCCTAACCATGCGAGCATTTTGGAGCCGTCGAAGTGCATGACCCAATTGGAGTATGTGCCGTACTCTTTAGGGAGTCCGGCCTCTGTCCATTCGGCGATGAAGTCGGCCAGTACTTGGGATTTGATAGCTCGACGTGCTTTATATGTAATGTCAAATGGCAGGAGCTCAATGGCCCATTTGGCAATCCGGCCCGTAGCATTGCGGTTGTTTATAATGTCGTTGAGTGGTACTTCGGAGGCCACTGTGATCGAGCACTCCTGGAAGTAGTGACAGAGCTTTCGGGATTTGCATGGTGTAAGGACAGTAGATACGTAGTATACTGGATTCTGAAGCGGGAATTTATGTCCGTCCTGTCCTCGTTCAATGATGAGTACGGCGCTCACCACCTGATGTGTTGTCGATATGTATAATAACATCGGTTCCCCGGCGTTTGGTGCGGCCAGGATTGGATTTCTCGCAAGAAGGGTTTTTATTTCTTCCAGTCCGACTGTTGCCGCGTCCGTCCACTCGAAGTGGTCGGTTCACCGTAGAAGGCGATAGAGTGGCAGTGCCTTTTCTCCTAATTTGGAGATAAAGCGGCTTAGAGCTGCCACACAACCTGCAAGTTTTTGAACTTGTTTAAGGTCTGTTGTCTTAGGAAATTGTGACAAAGCTCGGATTTTGGCTGGGTTTGCTTCGATTCCCCTATTGGAGACGATGAAGCCCAGCAGTTTTCTAGTGGGGACGCCGAAGACACACTTTTTCGGGTTGAGCTTGATGTCATACTCCCTGAGGTTGTCGAATGTAAGATGTAAGTCGTCTATTAGTGTTTCCACGTGCCTGGTTTTGATGACGACGTCATCAACGTAAGCTTCTACTGTTTTGCCAATCTGTTTCTCCAGGCATGTTTGAATCATGTGTTGATATGTGGCGTCGGTGTTCTTGAGCCCAAAGGGCATGGTATTGAAGCAGAATGGCCCGTATGGGGTAATAAATGCAATTGCAGCTTGATCGGATTCCTTCATTTTGATTTGATGGTATCCGGAGTATGCATCGAGGAAACATAGCGAGTCGTGTCCTGCGGTGGCGTCAATGATTTGATCAATGCGGGGAAGGGGAAAGGGATCCTTAGGGCAAGCCTTGTTGAGATCCTTGAAATCGACACATAGGCGCCCAGATTTATCTTTCTTTGGTACCATTACCAAGTTTGCCAGCCAGTCCGGATGCTTGATTTCTCTGATGAATCCGGCCTCGATGAGCTTGGCCAGCTCCTCCCCCATGGCTTGTCACTTAGGTTCAGAAAAGCACCAAAGTGTTTGCTTGACTGGTTTAAATGCCTTTAATATGTTGAGGCTATGTTCAGCTAACTTGTGTGGGATCCCTGGCATATCTGAAGGGTGCCAGGAAAATATGTCCCAGTTTTTGCGCATGAATTCTCGTAGTGCAGCGTCGACTGTTGGGTTCATTTGCGCTGCGATGGATGCTGTCTTCTTGGGGTCCATTGGGTGGACCTGGAATTTGATTATTTCTTCTGCCGGGTTGAACGAGGTGGATTTGGGGCATTTGTCGAGGATCACATCGTCCCTGTCCACTGTGGAGTGTAGTGCGGTTAATTCTTCAGCCGCGAGGGCTTCGCATAGCGCCTCCAGGGCCAGGGATGCGGTTTTATTTTCAGCTCGGAGTGCTATGTCCGGATCACTGACGAGAGTGATTATACCGTTTGGTCCGGGCATTTTGAGCTTCATATATCCGTAGTGAGGTATAGCTTGGAAGCGTGTAAAAGCATCCCACCCCAACAGGGCGTGATATCCGCTGCTGAAAGGGGCCACTTGGAAGGTTATTTCTTCAGACCGATAGTTCTCCGGCGATCGGAATACCACGTCAAGTGTGATTTTGGCCGTGCACTGCGCCTCCTGACTAGGAATAATTCCCCGGAAGGTTGTGTTGCTTTGTTTGATGCGGCTCCTGTCTATTTCCATTTTATGGAGTGTGTCCTCATAAATGAGATTTAATCCACTGCCTCCGTCCATGAGGACCTTGGTGAGTCGAAACCCATCCACGATGGGGCTGAGGACTAATGCGGCTGGTGCTCGTATTGTTCTGTACTTTGGTTCATCACCGGCGTTGAATGTTATAACCGTATCATTCCATGGGTTTATTACAGCAATTTGGCAGACTTCGTTGAGCTCTCGAAGACTGTCAATACTCTTGGGTCGTCGTCTTCTGGGTGTTGTTGTTTTGGGGCGTCCTTGATAAGGATGTCCTCGCCGCTCTTGGCTACCTATCGTAGTATCCAACATGCTCTATGGCTGTGGGTTGCCATGATATCTGTTGTTGTATGTATTTTGCATGGGCCATCGAGCCACCCTTCCAGAATAGTGCCATGCCGTATAGTGGATTTGTGTTTTTTGACTGTTCGATTGGGCGTGCCACGAGGGTACGCCCTTTTCACCTGTAGGGGAAGTTGGGTTGGGGCTGGTGGTTTGCAGTGAGCTGCCCGAGTTTCCCAGGCGCTTTCCATCGCGCAGTATTTTTGTATGATGATTGCTAAGTCAGCAAATTTTAGTATGCGGTGGAGATTGATGGCGTTGAGGATTCCTTCGTCCGCACAGTTTTTGCAGAACGATGATATTGCGTCCTCGTCACGGCAATCTTTTAACTTGTCCTTGACAAGGAGGAATCTGGCCCAAATGTGGTGAACCTTCTCCTGAGATTGTTGTTTTATGCTCATGAGAGTCTCTATGTCCGGGTGGGTGGGTAGAAATAAATCCGAACCCTGACCTAACCGGTTGTCTGGAGTCCGACGACCTTCCGGACTAGACAGTCCGGGTTCCGGAATATCTTCTGATTGTTTGGAACCGCTGTCCGATGCTATGTTCGGAGGGCTGGTTGCGTCCTTTAGAGGGTGAGTATCTAGCTCTTCATGACCGGCGACCCAAACAAAGTCTGTCTTCAATATAGAAGAAGACTCGACGTCCTGCTCCAGGACTGCCGCGATTTGGTGGGTGACCGGTAGAGTTTCGATTTCTCCCTGATCGGTTTTAGGCCCGATATGATCGTAATCTGTGACGATACCCAAAGCGGCGATGCGATCTAGGAGCTCGTTTAAGGACGAAAACTCAACCGGATCCATCTGCTTGGAGTGCTCGGAGTTGATGCGAAGGAGATTTTCGATGGCCCGAGAGGTCATCATCGGCTCCGCGGCCGAACGGGCGATCATAGTAAAGTTGCCCAACCGGAGGGTTTGGCCCGAGGCCAAAACTACCCCTGCGGTAATGTTGTATTTAATGCCAAGGCGAGCCATCGAGCCTTTCGTCGACGGCACAGTGGAACTCTCAATGAAAGCACCAATGTCGGTGTCAAAACCGGCAGATCTCGGGTAGGGGGTCCCGAACTACGCGTCTAGGATCGATGGTAACAGGAGACGGGGGACACGATGTTTACCCAGGTTCTCACCTCTGTATGGAGGTAATACCCTTCTTCCTGCTTGATTGATCTTGATTAATATGAGTATTACAAGAGTTGATTTACCACGAGATCGTAATGGCTAAACCCTAGAAGTATAGCCTATGTGGGTATGGTAATGAGTATATGCATTGTCCTTTTTAGACTATCCCCTTCGGTTTATATAGACACCGAGGGGATCTAGGGTTTACATGGAGTCGGTTACATAAGAAGGAATCTTCGGTCGCCAAGCTTGCCTTCCATGCCAAGTAGAGTCCAATCCGGACACGGTGCAGTCTTTCGGCCTTCATGTCTTCACAGCCCATCAGCCCGGCCCATGGATAATAGGCCGGACGCCCAAGGACCCCTTAGTCCAGGACTCCCTCAACGCCGTTGCCCGGATGACCTAGAGTCGCCGCGACAAGATCTACATCGACGATGCTGGCTGGGGGCCTGAGGCCGACTCAATCGAGTACGGGTACCGGGTCCCGTTTGGCGGAATTCACATTTTCGTCGGCAAGTCAAAGCCTGAGCTGGACGGCTGCACCAACATTATCTAGATGGCTTAGTGTGCGCCACATGCCAAGGGTCAAACCGGCCGAAATCACGTCTTTGTGGGCTTTGTTCATGGGGCGGATCTTGAGGAAGGTTCCGCATCTGGTGGAGAGACGACCGTCTATTCAGGTGATTAGTCCTCGACCGAAGAAACTGAATCAATCTATCAACTTTAGGATGGCAGGCTGGGGAGCTATTCCGATGGTGACAGTATTCCTGACCCCTATGAGCCACCAAGAAGGGCTGCTATCTTTATGGCTGGTACGCAACCAATGATAAATTCATCAACGACTGCGGCTATGACATCCGGCTCAACTGCTGATGCGACAGCTGGGCGAGCGGCTTAGTACGACCGTCGGCTCAAATCTTATCTGAGCTCTTGGATGCTTTGGCAACTCTATTAGGTACAGAGGTAACCCCGACGAATCAAGCGCAACATAATGCCAAGGTTGCAAAGGTGTGAGACAAGGGGGCCAAGGCCCAAGAGGATCTTAATGCAGAGAACACCAGGATGGTGACAGTGCGGGCTTCGTTGGAGGCCGAGTCACAACGAATAAGAGTAGAAGATTTTTGTCGGAGTCTGGATCATAACACGTCCAATGTTGTTCTTCGAAGGAGGCACTAGAGCCGCCTGCCTTCACAGTTTTAGGGATGAAATCTTTTTAACACACCTGGGGCAGGAACGAGTAACCGGCCCGGTATAACCCGGGTTGCTGAGGTGTGAGGAACCGAAGCGGCGGCTCAGCCTCGTGTGCCAGACCGGCCCCGTAGGGACCTGACCCCTCCTAAGTGGGTTCCACCACCCTCTGGTCATTATTCTAACCTGGTGGATAACATGATAGTAGTAGCCACACGGCTGGCAGCTATCCCGATAGAAGGCGAGTCTCTAGCGGTGATAGAGACCCGGAACACGGTGGAGCTTCTTTAGATGGTTGTAGCACAACATGCAGCTTATTCATACAGTCGTGAGCGTGTTCGTTCAAGTCCCCGCCCAAATCGAAGCTATAGTCGGTGCATTGAGTCGGTGACGTTTTCCAGTAGTGAGTGGCGTCGTAACCCTCTTCGTAATGATGACCCGCGTCATGGGCTTAACGCGCCTCAAAATGACAATATGCTGAATGATGCTTAGGCCCTTGTGGATCAGGCTAGAGCCCATTGTGAGGCAGAATTGGCGGCTCAATTACGGGCTCATCAGCAGTTGTGGGTAAACCCTTCGGCACCTGTGCAGGCTGGGACGACTTCCGAGATAGTTGGTGTGTCGTGTTTAGTACCGGCTCTACGCAATGAATGTTTGCCCAAGGATTTTAAGGGCCCCCGTAAGGTGCCTAATTACATAGTGGATCTTCCACCTGAGGCCTGGATTGAAAGCTATGAGGTAGCTATGGAGATGCTCGATGTTAATGATGATGTGTGTGTGAAGTACTTGACCATGATGTTGGATGGACTGGCTCATACCTGGTTGAAAGGATTACCCACCAGGTCCATCAATTCATCGGCTGAGTTGAAGGCACGCTTCATTCAGAACTTTAAGGTGTAAGCAGCCTCTATTGACCTGGACAACTACGTGCAGCGAGAGGATGAGTCGGCCCATCATTGGGTTCGCCGGGTCTCAGCTATTATCCACTCATCGGATATCATTGCGGCAGGTTTTGATGTTCTGATTTTGGAGAAGAATTATCACTCTACCCCTCTCAAAAAGAAGCTTGGGTGGCTCAAGAGTCATTGTAGTGACATGGGGGAGCTCATGACAGCTCTCATTAAGTATGCCGACTCTGATACTACTAAAGATCCTGGATCTGATGATGAAAAGTCCAACAAGGGAAAGAAGAGTGGTAATGGTAAGGGTCAACAGCAGAACGTGAACAGACATTATGGTCACAACCAGGTTAACGACGATAAGCGTAGACAACCTAATGACGGGTCAGATATGCTAGATAACACCAACACTAGACATAAAAACCAGCGCCGCGATGGCAATGGTAAGCAGGCTTTTGGAGGGCCAAGATTCAATAATGCCCAAAACACAGTCTGCCCAAAACACAGTCTGCCCAATAAGCTGGTGGCTCATGCTTGGAAGGACTATTTCATCATGAGAGAGTACAGGAATTCCAACAGCAGTCAAAATCATGGCAACAATAATGGCACACCCGGCGGGTTAAGATGTGGCTCACAGGGGCCCGGTTTTGGTGGTGGCGGCTCAAATTCTGGGTATCAAGGACGGGGCAACCAGGGTGGTTATAACCAATAGTCTGGTCGGGGTAACTAGCAACATCAGTCAGGATACTAGAGTAATCCAAAGCAGCTTAACAATGGTCAGTATCATCTTTTCACCACAAGTCTTTGCAAGAGAGATATGAAGGTTCATAAGTGCGCGAGCAGTGCAATTGAGCCGGCGGTACCTCAATACTTGCGTTCGTCAGAGCAGCTAATCAAATGAAGTTGAGAGGATCACCCGCCCTGGATAGACAAGCCAGGTCAACTAGCGTTGGTGGTAGCCCCTCAGGTTGGAGGCTATAAATTCACTAAAGTGCTCATGGATGGTGGCAGTAGTATCAATATCCTTTATTATGATACTTTTCGCGGGATGAATTTAACTGATATGGAGCTTAAGCCGTCCTCTACAATTTTTCATGGTGTGTTCCTGGTAAGTTGACATACCCGGTGGGTAAGATTGCGTTGGATGTGGCTTTTGGCAATTACTATGATTACAGAGCAGAAACGTTTCTTGGTGCAACAAACCCTGGGTCCTTTGCCCAGACTGTGCATAGGCACGAGAACAAGATAACAATACAAAGTCAGACCGAAGCACTAGAGATCAGATCTTCAAGGGACCAGCATGCAGCACAAGAGGACCAAGACCGCCAGGGAAGCGAGATATTGCTAATGAAGAGACCTCCCTTGCCGGGCAGGCGAGCCTGACACGGATGGGGTCACCCCCGAAATCAAGCATTCTGGTCGTCCCGCCAGGCCTGCCGACGATTACAGAGGCAGAACCACCTCATCACAACACAAGTCATTGATCAGTGCGGTGTCAAGCCGCAAAATGACTAAGTGGCAACTATTTGCCACATGGCACCCACCTCCTACAGAAAACACCTACCAGCGACACTCGTCCTGCGACGTGTCGAGCGAGCATGCATGAAGCTAGAAAAATAGCCCCACAGAGCATGCCGGGCAAGCTACAATGTGGCATAGAGTGGTGCATTTAATGTGCTCTGTCAGCCTGCAGAGTTAGGTATGATAGCACTGTTTGCTATCTAATCAGTGCATAATGACTGATTTGCCATTGTGGTGCCCCCTTCGTCTATAAAAGGAGGCCCAAGGCAACAAATTCCAAGGGTTAGTGAATCCACCCCTTCACACATTCATACGTGCGTAGCCGTTTTTGCCCTGAAGAAACCCTGCCAAGCAAAGTGTCTTACGCTCACCACCATTTTTCCACCATCAATCCACCAAAGTAGGAGTAGGGTTTTACGCCTCGCAGTAGCCCGAACCTGGGTAAAACTGCCCGTGTGATCTCTACCGTGCTATCTCATGCTCCTCTGCTCTTTGTGCTACATGCCATTCCCCCACCGAACTAGCAAGGGACTCTTAGTCCCATAGGTGGTCATCGTTTCCCATGACATCTTCGGCTTGCTAGGTAGGGGGGTCAATTGCACGAACCTGAAAGCGTGACCAGCACGTCAACTTCATCGCCATCTTCGTCTTCGATAGCGCTGATGACTCACAAGTATAGGGGATCAATTGTAGCTCTTTTCAATAAGTAAGAGTGTGAAACCCAACGAGGACCAGAAGGAAATGACAAGTAGTTTTCAGTAAGGTAATGTCTGCTAGTGCTGAAATTGTAAGTAGCAGAGTAGTTTGATAGCAAGATAATTTGTAACGGTCAAGAAACGATAGTAGTACCTAAAGTGCAGCAAGGTAGCCCAATCCTTTTGAGGCAAAGAACAGGCCAAAACGATCTCTTATGATAAGCAAAGCAGTCTTGATGGTACACGGGAATTTCATCTAGTCACTTTCATGATGTTGGTTTAATTTATGTTCGCTACTCTGATAATTTGATATGCGGGTGGCCCGGTGCTTAGGTGCTATTCTTACTTGAACGAACTGCCTACTTATGATTAACCCTCCCGCAAGCATCTGCAACAAAAAGAAAAGTATTAAGAATAAATTCTAACCATAGCATCAAACTTTTGGATCCAATCGGTCCCTTATGAAATAGCGCATAAACTAGGGTTTAAGTTTCGTTAACTCTCGCAACCCATCATCTAATTGCTACTCCACATTGCATTCCCTTAGGACCAAATATGGTGAAGTGTCATGTAGTCGACGTTCACATGACACCACTAAGGGAATCACAACATACATATTATCAAAATATCGAACACATATCAAATTCACATGATTACTGGCAACATGATTTCTCCCGTGACCTCAAGAACAAAGGTAACTACTCATAAATGATAAACATGCTCATGACCAGAGGGGTATTAAATAGCATATTGGATCCGAACATATAATCTTCCACCAAATAAACCACATAGTAATCAACTACAAGATGTAATCAACACTACTAGTCACCCCAGAATGTGGCACCCTGGCTCAGAGCAATCGGTTTACCATGCATTGCCAGCCCAGAGATCAAGTCTTCTGGCAACACAGAACAACATGGTACAGAAGCAACCGCTTTATTGATGCTAGCGGATTACACTGGTCTGATATTACATCGAGATAAGACGCCAAGCGGCGCACACAGTGCGGCTGAACACTATGTACATTATTTAATGAAGATGAAGGGCCTAGATCACACGAACTACGCGGGAGTGGACGAACGACGAAGTGGAACTCCATAGCATAGAGACACCGACGTGGACACGGCCTAGACGCTGGAAGCTCTCCGATTGCGAAATGACTTGCCTAAAAGCTGGCATGACACGCCAGGTCAGTACATTGAATGTACTTGCTATCTCACAACAAACATAAGCACAATGACAAAGAATATCATGACAATTAATCATGTTAATTCAATGCAAGTAATGCTACTAATGCAGTCAAACCAACATGTGCACCGAGTCTCATGGACTCGCTTACTACACGGGTTACCTCGTAACCAAACGGTGATCGTACCCGGATCACAACTGAAAACAATCACTCATGATCAGCTCATGATCTCCGAAATCATCACGAAGTCAGTGCCATCAACAGTTATTTAGTGTGCCAGATTAATTATAAAAGTTGATCGATGGTGTGACTTACTCCTGAGTTGTGCCCATAACCGAGGACGCGGCTATCGATAGATTTAATACACTCTGCAGAGGTAGCGCCCTTTACCCATACCACAGAATCCAAGGCCTCGCACTCCCATTTGGGTGGACCAACGGCATTCCGACGAAACCCTCCCCTTGTCATGACACCCCCCCGGCCATTCCGACAAACTCCCTCTCAGGCCTATGTCCTGGGTGGCCCCATGTTTACCAAAGACACCAACGGCCACCGTCGTGACAAAACCGTCCCAAACAGGGACAAGGTACCATAAAAAGAAACGGGCACACAAGGATATGTACGCTTGCCAGGCCAGAGTATGCACGCCCATAACCTTCCCTCATTGGAGGCACCGGCGAGAGGCACAACAAATGACCGAATCAAGACCTCCCACAAGGTAAATGTGGTCACACTGAGAAAAACCCGATTCAGTGGAACCATGACTTGATCAACGTCATATTCAAGTTGGAATTATTAACAGGTTTAACTTGAAAATTAATCTACCAAATCATACGATGGCATGATCATGCAACTAATCGACATGCAAAGCATGCAACCCCCATGTACGGATCAAACAATCAACATAACTTGCTTGCACTACTCATGCTTAAACTTTACTGGTTCTACCTCATTCTTATTATCATGCAATATTTTTACTAACTCATAATTTATATGAAAATATCAAAAACAACTATCAATATTTAACAAAGCAATATAACTAAGGCAAAATTTTATCTTACTAGATTAAACTAGTCCATGCATTCAACCAGTTACTTAAACAATCATTTCAAGCATGAAAAAGTAACTAGCAAACAACCATATTTATTTAACAAATTTTTAAGTGCATATATGAAATCATATTTAAATAGAAAAATCATAGATATTGAAATGACACCATCCAAATGCTGGTGTGGCTTGCCTTAGTGCAGAGGAGGGTCACACGCCTCCTGGTTATCTTCAAGGAAAGTTCCTCCTTCTAAAAATATTTAAAAATCACAAAACAAAATATCAAAAACCATTCTGAAAATCACCAGAAATTCTAGACAACAAGGAAAATTCCACATTTTGGTGTGCTGCTAGAGCTTTCTGAAATAAACACAATGCAAAAAGAATCAACTCATTTGGACTTATGGGCTAGGAGTTATCACTTGTCAAAGTTGTGGTCAAATATTTGAATTAATTTGAATAAATCAGAAAACCTGGGGGTGACGTCGATGGTGTAAAGCCAGGATACGCCTCCACTCGTACCGCTTCGGGTGCGAGTAGAGAGGTTGAAACCGGGCCCCACCGATCAGGAGAGAGAGGGGGAGAGAGAGAAACAGAGCGCAGCGGCACTCCGCCGGAGCTTATGCCAACGACGAGGGGGTCTCGGGGAAAACTAGATGGATAGAAGTGGAGTGGGGGTCGTGGCGCACCTGCCCGTACTCGTGGCTTGCCGGGGGATGGCCGGAGTTGCTCACAATCAAGCTCGCAAGCGGGAGTGGGGGACGGGGCTTGCCGGAGAGGAAGAAGGCGACAGCGAGAGGCGACTCCAGGGGCTCAACTACGTCCAGGTGACACCAGAGGATCCCTAACGATGGACCTGAGAGGTTGATTGAGCTCGAGGGGCTCTGGAGTAGGGTGGTTGGGCTGCGGGGATCGCCTGCGATCTCTGGTTGAGGTTGATGGCCAGAGGCTTGCCCGGCCATGCTATGGCTCTTCTACGAGGTTGCTGGGGTTGTGTGGTGCGGTGTGAGGCTTCAGAGCGGAGGGAATGGCTCTATATATAGACGGAGTGAGACGGGGGCACGTGGCGCCGCCAGAGTTCTCAGAGACCAGCAGATGGCGACGAAAGGCACCAGTGAGAGGGGGCAAGGGCTCAGCGTGTAGACGGGAGCTGTCCACGCTCGTGGACGAGCACAAGAGTCAGGGGAGAAGAAGACAAGGGCACGAGCACACTGTGACTTTTGGATGCGACATGCCCATGCTCGCTGCAGCGTCTCCAGCGTCGGCGAGCGCCAGGGAGGGGTCAATGGTGATGAGTTGAGGCTAGTGGCGCGGCGCGGCATTCATCGGCGAGCTCTGGCTCGAGCACGCGCCGAACAAAGGCGTTGGCACGACTCAGAGCGCGTCGAGCGCCTGCCAGACCCTATGTCCACACGCGGTCACTGCCCTGGCTTGGGCCAAACGATGCCCACGACCGACAAAACCTTGTCTGGGCTAAAGTCCATGTAGTGACAGGTCTAGAGAAGCTGATGACTCATCGCCAGGCCGACCAGATGTGACTCAATCATCTTGGCAACTTAGCTTCTAGATGGCCATTAGGGCTCATCTCCTGGGGTTAAGGTTTTCTTAGGAGGGTGAAGAGGCTCAAGAAAAATCAGGGCCAAAGGATCAAGGAAAAATACACTTGTCGTACAAAGTGCAATTTTGGACAAGAAGAGAAATTATTTTCTGTAGCAAAAATATTACAAAAAGTGATGCAATATTTTTGCTTCAGAAGGTGGGCCATGGTTCAAAGAATATTCTAGAATTATTTCAGAATTTTTGGAGTAATAAAAATGGGGGTTGCTTTGGAGCACTAGTTTCTGAAATAAGTTTCAGAAGAGAAAATGAATATTTTTCTTTTATGAAAATATTCATTCAATTATTTTGGTGATTTTTCAGAGAAATGAGATTCAATGAGAAGTAGATAGGTCACTTGGGTGAAAGTCAAGGGCATGCCCAAGTGATAAGTCCAGTTGAATTAATTCCAAAACTCCAAATCCAAGGCAAAGGCAAAATCAAGTCCAGAAAAAGAGAGAAGGAAAAATGCAGGCTGTCACAAACCTCCCCCACTTAGGATGAATCTCGTCCTCAAGATTCGGTTGGTTGGGAAAACCATTCTGGGTAGGCAGTCCTTACAAAAATTCCTCTCTTTCCCAGGTTGCCTCTTCCTCGGTGTGATGTTGCCACTGAACCTTGTAAAACCTTAATACTTTCCTGCGAGTGACTCTTTCTATCTCATCAAATATTCTGATTGGCTTTTCCTCATACGTCAAATCCTTAGCCAGTTCTATCTCTACCATATCAGTCCTTTTCTCCGGTGGCGAGATACATCTCCTTAGCTGTGAGACTTGAAACACATTGTGTACCTCTGACAGTTTGGGTGGAAATTCCAACTGATAGGCAACTGTTCCGACTCTGGCCATGACGGGAAACAGACCGATGTATCTGGGTGCCAATTTTCCTCGGGTCTGAAACCTCTTAACTCCTTTCATAGGGCTAACTCAGAGACGGGCGTGTTCTCCGAGTTCGAAGCTGATCTGACGGTGTTTGGCATCATAGTAACTCTTCTGTCGAGATTTGGCTAACTACAATTTATCTCGGATTTCCTTGACTTGCTTCTCAGCTTCGATCATCAAATCAGTCCCGAAAATACGGCTGTCTCCGGTTTGAGACCAGTTCAGTGGAGTGCGACACTTACGGACATACAGAGTTTCAAAGGGTGACATCTTTAAGCTGGTCTGGAAACCGTTGTTGTACAAAAACTCGGCGTATGGCAGGCAGTCTTCCCACTTGGACCCTTGGGCCAATGCACATGCTCAGAGCATATCTTCGAGTATTTGGTTTACTCACTAAGTTTGTCCATTTGTCTAGGGATGATAAGCCGTGCTGTATTTCAGAGCAGTCCCTAATGCGTGATGTAGTCGGGACCAAAATGCAGAAGTGAAGAGAGATCATCTATCTGAAGTTATAGTCTTTGGTACCCATGCAGACTGACTATTCGGGACACATACAATTGTGCAAGTTGATCGGCATGGTAGGTGGTTCAGATGGGAAGAAAATGTGTCACCTTCGTTAAGGTGTCCACTATGACCCATATTGCGTCATTTCCTCGGTGAGTCCTTGGTAAACCAGTGATGAAATCCATGCAGACATCGTCCCATTTCCACTGTGATACGGGTAAAGGTTGAAGGAGTCTGACGGTTTTTTGGTGTTCCGCCTTTACCTTGTTGCATATGTCAGATTTCGGGCTCCGCAAAACCCTTAAGATTCGAACACAGGGGCGTGATGAAGATCTCTCCCACTACACATCTACCTAGTGCCTCGCTCTTCTCCTGGTGGTGGGAATGGAATGCAAGCAAGCAAACAACTAGAGTACACAAGAGTTTACCCAGGTTCAGGCTACCTTCGGTGTAAAACCCTACGTCCTGCTTTAGTGGATTGGCCTCGCGAGGGCTCGAGTATGAACAAGTACAGTGGCTTCCTAAGCTCAGGAGGCGAGCTCAAGAAGGGTGGGGAGGCGTATGTTCTTGCTCCTTTGCTAGTCCAACTCCCAATGGGTCCATGCTCTTTATGATGGAACCCTAGCTACTTATATAGGCGACCAGGGTCCTCTTCCCCCCGAAATGTTTAGGCGGGAAGGGAATCCCACAACGGCCATTTGAGCGGGAACACAAGGACGCTCCTATCCTGACAAAAGGTGGTCTTCGCCTGCAAAGAGGGCAGGCGGTGACGCGGTGGTGGGCTCGGCGATGACATCCTTCCTGCCATCCTTGGTGCCGTCGTAACGCGGAGGCAGATCCGGCTTGAACTTGCCGGGCCAGACGAGGCGTCGTAGCTCAGGAGCTAGGGCGCGGCATACAGCCACGCTCATGATTGCTGGCGCCCCCTGCGCCTGCGGTGCTGGCTCTTGGGGTGCGGGCACCACCACCTCTTGTGGGACGCGGTTCTGGTGCTGCTGAGCGGGGAGCACGTGCGCTTCTTCCTGGGGGCGCGGGACCACCTGGCAGCTCTCCTCGTCATGCGCGGGGGCCCTGCGGGGCTGTTCGCGCCGTGGAGCCTCGCGCCTGAGCCCCTGGCCGGTGCCGCGCGGTGGAGGTGGGGGCAGAGCGCCGTGGTCCTCATTCCCCGCCATGGGCGACGGAGGACAAGAGTAATGGGTCGGTGCGGGCGCCTCTCCGGCAGCGTTGACGAGCTCGGTGATGCGGTGGAGCCACTCGTCGTAGAGGTCGTCCGCCGGGCGGTAGCGTAGGAGCTCCCGCGCCATTAGTAGCGCAGGCTACTGGTAGACATGCCTGTGGAGGACCAGCGAGGACGACGTCGCGGCCGGCGAAGGTGATGGGGTCGCCGTGCGGCCTTCGCGCCGCACGGACGATGGCAGCGACGAGTCCTGCTGCTCGTGAACGGCTGGGTCCGTGGCCACGTTGGCGACCGGCAAGTTGGGGCGGAGTGGTGCGCCGTTACCCGCGGGCGCCGTCTGAGCGACGTTTGTGGCGCGGAGGGCGGCGCGTGCTTGGCGAGTGTCCACGATGGCGGTGAAACAAGGTCGACGGAGAAGAGTGGAGCGAGGTCATCGGAGAAGCGAGATTTCGACACGCCACCTACCTGGCGCGCCAAATGTCGGATTTCGGGCTCCGCAGAACCCTTAAGATTCGAACACATGGGCGTGACGAAGATCTCTCCCACTACACGTCTACCTAGCACCTTGCTCTTCTCCTGGTGGTGGAAATGGAATGCAAGCAAGCAAACAAGTAGAGCGCACAAGAGTTTACCCAGGTTCAGGCCACCTTGCGGTGTAAAGCCCTACGCCCTGCTTTAGTGGATTTCCTCGTGAGGGATCGAGTATGAACAAGTACAGTGGTTTCCTGAGCTCAGGAGGCGAGCTCAAGAAGGGTGAGGAGGCGGATGTTCTTGCTCCTTTGCTAGTCTAAGTCCCAATGGGTCCATGCTCTCTATGATGGAACCCTAGCTACTTATATAGGCGGCCAGGGTCCTCTTCCCCCTGAAATGTTAAGGCGGGAAGGGAATCCCACAACATCCATTTGAGTGGGAACACAAGGACGCTCCTATCCTCACAAAAGGTGGTCTTCGCCTGCAAAGAGGGCAGGTGGTGACGCGGTGGTGGGCTCGGCGATGACATCCTTCCTGCCGTCTGTGTGGTCTTCGGTCTTGTTGCACCAAAGGGGAAACCTTTGTCTCGCCCCTCGGGAACCTGCACCTGTGCGGTCTCCTTTGCACCGATATCGAAACTGTGACCACTTGCGTGCACTGGCGCCCGCTAGCACGGTTCGTCATGGCTTGCGTCACTGCCTCCTCCTGAGGTAGCCCTTGCCATGAGATCTCCGCCCCGAAGCAGCCTAGCCGAGGCCACTCTAGGGAGAGGTCTTTGTCGCCCCTCCGGAGCATCCTAGGTGAGGCCGCTCCCTGAGGGGGTCTTGGTCATTCTCCTCACGAGGGCTGGCCCCCTCGCGATGGTCTTGAGCAGACGGTCGATCAGCTGGGCCCTACCGGGTCGTACCAGGAACGCGACGTGGGCTGCAGACATGCAAGTCTGGGTACCCTGGTTCCCAGTACACCGACATCATATATCTCAACAAGCCAGAAAGTAAGCGATGTCGTTCTTCATTCCATTCCACCAGAATACCTGACAAAGGTCTTCGTACATTTTAGTGCCACCTGCGTGAATTGAGTACGGCGATTCATGTGCTTCTACCAATATCTTCTTCCTCAGACCTTCTTGGCTTGGTACGCAAATCCTTCCTCGGAACCTTAGCATACCTTGCTGATCTCTAGAGAAGTCGTGTGTCTGTCCCTCTTTCATATGCTTGGCATATAATTTCAATGGTTTGTCATTTGCTTGAGCACTGTGAATTTCTTCTTTGAGGGTAGGAGCAACTTCCAATATACTGGCAAGACTCGCATCCATGATTACCAAATTGAGCTGAGCGATTTCTTAGTAAAGCTCAGGAGGCAAAGATTCCATTAGAGCATTCAGGTTGGCCGGTTTACGGCTAAGAGCGTCAGCAACCACATTAGCTTTGTCGGATGTTAATTTAGACTGAGGTCGTAATCCTTAACCAACTCGAGCCATCTTCGCGGACGAAGGTTCTAATCGGGCTGAGTGAATACATACTTGACACTCTTGTGGTCGGTAAATATCTGGCACCTCTTTCCAATAAGATAGTGTCTCCAAATCTTCAAAGCGTGCACCATCGCAGCCAATTCCAAATCATGAGTGGGATAATTTCCCTTGTGTGGCTGTAGTTGTCGGGATGCATAAGTCACAACCTTGCCATCTTGCATAAGTACGCATCCAAGGCCTTTTCTGGAGGCGTCATAGTAGACATCAAAACTGCGGTAGACGTCGGGAAGAGTCAATACTGGTGCTGACGTCAGTTTGATTTTCAGCTCATTGAAACTCTGTTCGCAGTCATCAGTCCATTCAAACTTCTTATCCTTGTTTAGGAGCTCCATCGTGGGCTTGGTAATCTTGGAGAATCCTTCAATAAAACGGCGATAATATCCGGCTAGTCCAAGGAAACTTCGTATTTCTGAGACTATTGTGGGTGCGGACCAATCAAGCACATCTTTTACCTTGCTTGGATCCACGGCTATTCCTTCTGCCAAGAGAACATGCCCTAAAAATCCAACTTGCTTGAGCCAAAACTCACATTTGCTGAACTTGGCATAAAGCTGATGATCGCGGAGCCTCTTCAAAACTGCTCGGAGGTGGTCCTTGTGTTCGTCTTTGCTTTTTGAGTAAATGAGGATGTCATCAATGAACACCACCACAAATTTGTCCAAGAAGTCCATAAACACCTTATTCATCATATGCATGAAGAAGGCTGGGGTGTTGGTAAGGCATAATGACATAACGGTATACTCATAGAGGCCATATGTAACACCCCAGATATGACTTTCCCAATATGTACCCCAACTCTTGCCATTTCCGGCCGTAAGTTATTTTATTTTCTCGGGTTCGGTTTTTTGTCTCCGTGTGTTGTTATCGTTGTCATGCATCTCTTATCATGTCATCATGTGCATTGCTTTTGCATACGTGTTTATCTCATGCATTCGAGCATTTTCCCCGTTGTCCGTTTTGCATTCCGGTGCTTCGTTTTCCTCCGGTGGTCATTTTTTACCTTTCTTTCCTGTGTGGGGATTAAACATTTCCGGATTGGACCGAGACTTGCCAAGCGGCCTTGGTTTACTACCAGTAGACCGCCTATCAAGTTTCGTACCATTTGGACTTCGTTTGATACTCCAACGGTTAACCGAGGGACCGAAAAGGCCTCGTGTGTGTTGCAGCCCAACACCCCTCCAGTTTGGCCCAAAACCCACCTAAACCCTCTCCATCATCTAGAGCGTTTGATCACGATCGCGTGGCCGAAAACCGCACCTCATTTGGACTCTCCTAGGTCCCTCTATCTCTATATATAGACCCCTCCTTGAATTTCCCGGATCTCCCTAACCCTAAAAATCAGCTCCGCCGCCATCGGACACGTCCGGCCGCAACCGGACGTGTCCGCCCGCTCCGCCGGACCTATCAGCAAGCGCCACGTGGGCGCCGAGCCCCCGTTCGCCGCCGAAGCCCGCCGGGCCCGTGGCCGGCCCGCTCGCGCCGCGCCGCCTCATCCGCTACCTCGCGCCGCCGCCCGCACCCGGAGCGCCTCGCCGCGCCGCCGTCGCCGCCCGGTCGCCGGCACCGCCTCCACCCCGATGTCCGGCGTCCTCCTCGCTGCCCCATCCCGCCGGCCGCCGCCACCGCCACCATCTCCGACCTCTCCTTCTCCCCGCGGCCCCGAGAACCTCTCCGGCGAGCTTCCCCAACTCCGGCCGGCAAACTCCAGCGAACTCACTCCAGCCATCCTCGGGAAATGTGCCAGATCCAGATCTGGATCTCGTCTGGGTTGACTTTTACCCACGAAACCCTAGTTCATTTGCTCCTGTTCATCACATCGTGACTTTGCATCCGTAGCTCCATTTTGGGCATATAGCATATCAAAATGTTCGTCTCAGAGAGTAAATCATTTCATTCCATTGCATCATTTTCATTTGAGTTCATCTTGATGCCCGAAATGCTGTTAGAAGAGTGCTACTTGAGATAATTGTTAGATCTGCTACTCCATTTAGTTATTTGTCATTTTTGCCAGGATTATTGTGTGCATGATATGCCCATGAGCTCTACATATGTTTTGTTAAGGGTTTTTCCATCTTTCCAGAGGTGCAACCCATGTATTTTTGTGATGTGTGTGGTGACTAGCACAAGCTTGCAAAATGAGGCACTTGGTAATGCTGATTTCAGGGACTTAGCATTTCCACTAAGTCCTTGAGTTGTTTATCTCATATGGCCATATGTTCATGTTGTTTCCTAGTGATCCGTGCCTCTTTTGATGTTTTGTTAATCTTGTAGTTCTCTATCCATCCATGTCTTTGTTTGAAATTATGGAGCACCCTAGCTTGAGTCAATCGAGCTCTACTTTTGCTACTTCGTGAATCTGGGCAGATTGTCTACTTGTTAGCGATTTTGCCGAGGATGTTGTAGTTGATCCGTGCATGCTATGTTATTGTTCTTGCCATGTCTAGCTTGAATTTTGTATATTCTTGATGGATATATGCTTAGTTTGTCATGACTTGCTCTGTGGTGAGTGCATCGAGCTCGTAAACATGCCTACTTGATATCTGTTTTCAGCATGCTCCAGTTTCCACTAAGTCTGAGAACTGATTATGTTTTTGCCATGTTCACATGCTTGCAAATGTATTTTTTGATCCCTTTTGGCTCAAGGTCACTAAGGGACTTTTGTTAAGCTCTTTGAGTAGCTCCATGCCATGCTTTAATTTGCCATGTTCAGGTCCTGTAGCATACAGTTTTGTTGCTCCGAAGTGTGCTACCTGATCTGAAATTCCAGACAAGTGTTAATTTCACTAAGTCTGAGATCTGTTTACCATATGCATTTTTGCCAAGCTTGTTTGCCATTTCCAAACCATAACTCCGATTCCAGCGTTCTTTATATCGTTTTCAAGCGATTTCATCTCATCTTTCCAGTGGCACACTTGGATTTCCAAGTTGAGGCCAGGTTCATGCATTCCTTGTCAAATCTTGCATATGCATCCCGCATCGCATCCCGCATAGCATACCATCCTTGCATCATGTTGTTTGACTCTTGCACGTGGTTGATTGTGTTCCGTTTGCTTGTTTGTCTTGTTTGGGTAGAGCCGGGAGATGAGTTCGCTAACGAGAAAACCATTGAGTTTGCTTTCGAGGATCCAGTCAACTCTGACAACTTTGCAGGCAAGATGATCATACCCTCGAAATCACTACTATCTTTGCTTTGCTAGATGCTCGCTCTTTTGCTATACCAATGCTACGATGCCTACCACTTGCTTTCAAGCCTCCCAAATTGCCATGTCAAACCTCTAACCCACCATGTCCTAGCAAACCGTTGATTTGCTATGTTACCGCTTTGCTCAGCCCCTCTTATAGCGTTGCTAGTTGCAGGTGAAGATTGGAGACCGTTCCTTGTTGGAACATTATTTACTTGTTGGGATATCATTATATTGCCATGTTATCTTAATGCATCTATATACTTGGTAAAGGGTGGAAGGCTCGGCCTCTCGCCTAGTGTTTTGTTCCACTCTTGCCGCCCTAGTTTCCGTCATATCGGTGTTATGTTCCCGGATTTAGCGTTCCTTACGCGGTTGGGTTATAATGGGAACCCCTTGATAGTTCACCTTGGTTAAAGCTTTTCCAGCAATGACCAACCTTGGTTTTACCATTTTCCACCTAGCCTCTTTTTCC
>NC_041390.1:273067566-273074505 GCF_002162155.2 Triticum dicoccoides | reverse complement strand
GAGTAGACTGCAGGGACACCTCGGGGCAACTTGAGGGTTGGTTTTACTCGTAGGATGTCTCATCTGAGTGTGCCCTGAGAACGAGATATGTGCAGCTCCTATCGGGATTTGTCGGCACATTCGGGCGGTGTCGCTGGTCTTGTCTTAACCTGTCGAAGTGTCTTGAAGAACCGAGGTACCGAGTCTGATCGGAACGTCTCGAGAGGAGGTCTATTCCTTTGTTGACTGTGAGAGCTTGTCATGGGCTAAGTTGGGACTCCTCTGCAGGGATTTGAACTTTCGAAAGCCGTGCCCGCGGTTATGGGAAGATGGGAATTTGTTAATGTCCGGTTGTAGATAACTTGAACCTTAACTTAATTAAAACGAATCAACAGTGTGAGTTACCGTGATGGTCTCTTCTCGGCGGAGTCCGGGAAGTGAACACGGTGTTGGAGTAATGCTTGTGCAGGTTGTCCTCTAGTTTCTTGATCGCGCCTTGCCTCCTCTTCTCACTCTCTTTTGTGAACAGGATAGCCACCATATATGCTAGTCGCTTGCTGCAGCTCCACATTTTTTACCTTGCCTTACCTATAAGCTAAAATAGTCTTGATCGCGAGGGTGCGAGATTGCTGAGTCCCTATGGCTCACAGATTACTATTACACCAGATGCAGGGCCTGATGATTCCGCTCCAGGTGACGCGCTTGAGCTCAAGTGGGAGTTCGACGAGGACTCTCAATGATACTATGTTTCTTTCCTTGATGATCAGTAGTGGTGCCCAGTTGGGGGCGATCTGGACCGTGTCGCATGTTGGGTTATCTTTTATTTTGGCGTCGTAGTCGGGCCATGAGTGTTTGGATGATGTAATGTTATTTATGTACTTGATTGACGTGGCGAGTGTAAACCAACTATGTTATCTCCCGTTTTATCATATATATATTACATGGAATGTTGTGATGATTGCCTAACTTGCGACATATGCCTTCAATGCGATTATGTCTCTAAGTCGTGCCTCGACACGTGGGAGCTATAGTCGCATCGAGGGTGTTATAAGTTGGTAATCAGAGCCTTCCCCGACCTTAGGAGCCCCATTGCTTGATCGTTATTAGCGGCCGAGTTGTGTCTAGAAAAATGTTTTGAGTCATTTAGGAATTATATATCGAAGAGTTTAGGAATTCTTTTTACTCCCCAGTCTTCTCATCGCTCTGGTAAGGCATCCTGACGTAGAGTTTTGACTCTTCTCTTCTCAAATTTCACTAAAAAAATTTAGGATCACGCAGGTATCTTGGAATCGATCCGATGGTTTTATGACGAGAAAATTGTCTTGGTGCCTCCTGTCAGGGGTTTTGTGGAAGTGTCCCGGGGAGTTGAGCTCTGAGGTGTTGTCGTCATAATTTTATCGTTGCAGTTCTGGAATACCTGAGTCTAGTACGCCGACATCGAAAATCTCTTTTATGCAGTTCATTGGTGAGATAACCTCGACGCCACCCAGTACTGGGGCGGGAGTTCGGGAGTATCGCCATAACTTGTATAACGGATGCTTTTCGAAGGTTGAGGTAGATGGTTTTCGAAGTTTTTCTCGATTATGTGTTGAAGGTTGGATACAACTGGATGTAGGATTTGCTAGATTTGGGTGAGATATTATGCTTCCCTTGTATCCCCAACACCTGATTGCATAACCGGAAAGGTTCGGGAGTTTCATAGGTGGGAATTCTTGTAGCTCTAGTTCTTCTTCCATGGATATTTGGTTTGAGATTGGGATTTCTTACCGAGTATTCGTTCTTGATCCGTACCTTGTTGATTTATTTCTCTACCTAAATTCTAAGTGGCTTCTCAATTTATGGATATGTGACCATTTCAAGAGGAATGCATTCGTTCATTTTGTTCGCATGTGAAGACTTTATGTTGCAATTTTCATTCCGTTGGATTCAGCTTCATTTTATCTGTCTATGTGCTAACGGTGGTCAACCTCTTCAGGCCCGCTAAGAGCACCAGTCAGAATCAGAATCAAGATCCGCCGCCACCTCCACCTCCTCCGGAGGCATGTCAAGCTGTGATGGCCGCAACCAATGCAAACACACAGTTGATCATGCTAATTCTCCAAGAGCGCAATCAAGGCAACCAAGGGAACCAAGGCAACAATCAGAATCACTTTGCTACACTCAACCAGTTCCTTGCTAACGGGCCAAAGACTTTCAGCAATTGTGTTGAGGCAACTGATGCTGACGATTGGCTCGTGGATCTGCGCAAGCATTTCGAGTGCAGTAATGTCAGGCCTGAGGACTTCGTCAAGTTCGCTTCCTTCCAACTCAAAGATCAAGCTGTAGAATGGTTCCAGCAATACAAGGACTCCAGAGGTGGACGTGTGATTACTTGGGATGAATTCCGTCAAGACTTCAAAGCTCATCATATTCCTCAGAGCGTGGTTGAAAGCAAGCGTGAGGAATTCCGCAACCTGAAGCAAGGCTCTTTGTCTGTCTATGACTACAACAAGTTGTTTCAGAAGCTCGCCCGCTTTGCCAAGCAGGACGTCCCTGATGAGAAGAGCATGATATACCAGTTCAGGGGTGGTCTCAAAGAAGAAATCCAGCTCGCTCTTGTTGTCTTTGAGCCTTTGAGGTACGATGAGTTCTACAACATGGCATTGAAGCAAGAGGCCGCTCAACTGAGGTGTGATGCTTCCAAGAAGCGAGTCAGAGATGCTACTCCTTCTTCCTCTACTCAAGTGGCCAAGCACCAGAAGTATTGGCATCCTCCTGCTACGTTCCGTCAGCCGTATCAGCAGAAGAGCAAAGGTGGCAGTGGATCTTCCCACCCACCCAACCCTGGCTTTCAGAACAAGACTTCATCTCAAGCTCCAAGATCGAGTGCTCCGTATCACCGTCCGCTTTCAGAGGTCACGTGCATCAAGTGCCAACAGAAGGGTCACTATGCCAACAAGTGTCTCAACCAGAGGCGTCTTCCTCCTCCTCCTCCTGTGAGATCGGCAAGTACAACTGTGGTCAAGCATAACCCCAGGCACGCCAAGGTCAATTTGATGAATGCAGCTCAGGCAGAGGACTCGTCAGATGTCATCATGGGTAACCTTCCTGTTAACGATGTTCCTGCAAAAGTACTTTTTGATACTGGTGCATCGCATTCTTTCTTGTCATGCCCTTTTGCATCAAAGAACAATGTTGATACTGAGATCATGCCCAAAGTCATGCAAGTTGTTTCTCCCGGCAAGCTTTTGACTTCTAGTTTGGTTGCTCCCGATATCTCTATCACGTTGGACGACTACAAGTTTCTTTCTTCTCAGGTGGTTCTGGGTAACTCGGATATTGACCTTATTCTCGGGATGGATTGGCTTTCTAAGCACAAGGCGCATCTTGATTGTGCAGCCAGGCAGATTCAATTGACTCATTCGTCTGAGGATGTAATTGTCTTTGCCGCTCGGGATAATACTATCCGTCTGTTTTCTCTCAATGAGAAGCATGAACTGGATGCTATCTCGCAAATTCCAGTCGTTTGCGAATATCAAGACGTGTTTCCAGAAGAGCTTCCAGGAATGCCTCCGCACCGGCCAGTTGTATTCATTATTGATCTTGAGCCTGGCACGGAACCTGTGTGCAAGCATCCTTACAAGCTCGGACCTGAAGAGTTGAAGGAGCTGAAGAAGCAACTCGATATTCAAGAAAGAATGGGTCTCATCCGGCCTAGTTCTTCTCCATGGGGTTGTGGTGTTCTTTTTGTGAAGAAGAAGGATGGAACAGACCGACTTTGTGTTGACTACCGTCCATTGAACAAGAAGACCATCAAGAACAAATACCCACTTCCCAACATCAACGAGCTGTTCGAACAACTCAAGGGTGCCCAAGTATTCTCCAAGCTTGATCTCCGTATGGGTTATCATCAGATTCAAATCCGTGAGCAAGATATTCCCAAGACGGCCTTCGGGACAAGCTATGGTTCATATGAATACACTGTCATGTCTTTTGGCCTCGTCAACGCTCCTCCGACTTTCTCTCGCATGATGAACTTCATCTTCAACGCCTACACCAATGACTTCGTTTTGGTCTATCTCGACGACATTCTGGTTTTCTCGAAGAACAAGGAAGATCATGCCAAGCACTTGTGTTTGGTACTCGACAAGCTGAGGGAACACAAGTTCTACGCCAAGTTCTCCAAGTGCGAATTTTGGCTCGATGAGGTTCTTTATCTTGGTCATATCATCTCTGCCAAGGGCATTGCAGTGAATCCTGAGAAGGTGTCTGCAATTGTGAATTGGGAACCTCCTCAGAACGTGAAGCAACTCCGTAGCTTCCTCGGTCTCGCAAGCTATTGCCGAAGATTCGTTGAAAACTTTTCTAAGATCGCGAAGCCTCTCTCAAATCTTCTTCAGAAGCACTTCAAGTATGTTTGGTCTCCGGAGTGTGACATTGCTTTCAACACTTTGAAAGAGAAATTGATCTCTGCTCCAGTTCTGACTCCGCCTGATGAATCCAAGCCGTACGAGGTCTTTTGCAATGCCTCTCTCCAAGGTCTTGGCGCAGTGTTGATGCAAGAGAAGAAAGTTGTTGCTTATACCTCTCGCCAGTTGAAGCCCAATGAGAAGAACTACCCCACTCATGATCTCGAGTTGGCGGCAATTGTGCATGCTCTTTTGACTTGGAGACATCTCTTATTGGGAAGAAAAGTGGACATCTTCACTAACCACAAGAGTCTCAAGTACATCTTCACTCAGCCTAATCTCAACCTCAGGCAAACTCGATGGGTTGAAATGATTCAAGAGTATAATCCGAGTATCGAGTATACTCCAGGCAAGGCCAATGTGATTGCTGACACATTGAGCAGAAAGGCTTACTGCAACAGTCTGATTCTCAAGCCTTATCAACCCGAGCTTTGTGAAGCTTTCTGCAAACTTAATCTGCAAGTTGTTCCTCAAGGTTTCCTCGCCAACCTTCAAGTCTCTCCTACCTTGGAAGACCAGATTCGCCAAGCCCAACTTCTTGATGCTATGGTGAAAAAGGTGAAGATTGGGATTGCCAAGAGTCAAGCCAAGTACAAGTGCTACCACCTTGATGACAAGGATACTCTCTTCTTCGAGGATCGTATTGTCGTGCCCAAAGGTGAACTTCATAAAGTGATCATGAACGAGGCTCACAATTCTCTCCTCTCCATCCACCCTGGGAGCACGAAGATGTATCAGGACCTCAAGCAGGCTTATTGGTGGACTCGAATGAAGCGAGAGATTGCTCAATTCGTGAATGAATGTGATGTCTGCAGAAGAGTGAAGGCAGAACACCAAAGACCAGCTGGTCTCCTCCAACCTCTTGCCATCCCAGAATGGAAGTTTGACCACATTGAAATGGACTTCGTGACTGGGTTTCCAAAGTCCAAGCGTGGCAATGATGCTATATTCGTTGTCATCGACAAACTCACCAAAGTGGCTCACTTTCTGCCTATCAAAGAGTCAATCACTGCAGCTCAATTGGCGGAACTCTATACCTCTTGAATTGTCTCTCTGCACGGTACTCCATAGGTGATCTCTTCAGACCATGGCAGCATCTTTACCTCCAAGTTTTGGGATTCTTTTCAGAAGGCCATGGGCACCAACATCCGCTTCAACACAGCTTTCCATCCTCAAACTAGCGGTCAAGTCGAGCGTGTCAATCAGATTCTTGAAGATATGCTCAGGGCTTGTGTGATCTCCTTCGGCATGAAGTGGGAGGATTGTCTTCCTTATGCTGAATTCTCCAACAACAACAGTTTTCAAGCAAGTTTGGGCAAGGCCCCTTTTAAAATTATGTATGGCAGGAAGTGCCGTACCCCTCTCAACTGGTCTGAAACCGGTGAACGTCAGCTTCTCGGAAATGACTTAATCACAGAGGCAGAGGAAATGTGCAAAGTCATTCGAGATAACCTCAAAGCAGCCCAATCCCGCCAGAAGAGCTACTATGACAGTAAGCACCGTGATTTGGCTTTCGAGATCGGAGATCATGTTTACCTCTGCGTCTCTCCAATGAAAGGTACTCGTCGCTTCGGTATCAAAGGGAAGCTTGCCCCTAGATATGTGGGACCTTTCAAGATTGTGAGCAAGAGAGGCGATCTCACCTATCAACTCGAGCTTCCTTCAAACTTTGCAAATGTTCATGATGTGTTCCATGTCTCTCAGCTCCGAAAGTGCTTCAAGACTCCTGACCGCACCGTCAACTTCGAGGACACTGAGCTCCAAGAAGATCTCTCCTATCGTGAGCACCCAGTTGATATTCTTGAAGAGAGTGAATGCAAGAGTCTCAACAAGTCAGTCAAATTCCTCAAAGTCAAGTGGTTACACCATTCCGACCGTGAAGCTACCTGGGAACGCGAGGATCACCTCCATTTTGAGTACCCAGCATTCTTTCAGTCCTAGATCTCGGGACGAGATCCTTTCGTAGTGGTGGAGTGTTGTAACACCCCGGATATGACTTTCCCAACATGTACTCCAACTCTTGCCAAGCGGCCTTAGTTTACTACCGGTAGACCGTCTGTCAAGTTTCGTACCATTTGGACTTCGTTTGATACTTCAACGGTTAACCGAGGGACCGAAAAGGCCTCGTGTGTGTTGCAGCCCAACACCCCTCCAATTTGGTCCAAAACCCACCTAAACCCTCTCCATCATCTAGAGCGTTTCATCACGATCGCGTGGCCGAAAACCGCACCTCATTTGGACTCTCCGAGCTCCCTCTACCTCTATATATAGACCCCCTCCTCAAAATTCCCGGATCTCCTCTCTCCCTAACCCTAAAAATCAGCTCCGCCGCCATCGGACACGTCCGGCCACAACCGGACATGTCTGCCCACTCCGCCGGACCTATTAGCAAGCGCCACGTGGGCGCCGAGCCCCACTTCGCCGCCGAAGCCCGCCGGGCCCGTGGCTGGCCCGCTCGCGCCGCGCCCGGGCCAGAGGCGCCCCGCGCCGTGCCGCCTCATCCGCTACCTCG
>NC_041390.1:273027442-273067370 GCF_002162155.2 Triticum dicoccoides | reverse complement strand
CCTCGCGCCGCCCCTCGCCGCGGAGCGCCGCCACCACCACCATCTCCGGCCTCTCCTCCTCCCCGCGGCCCCGAGAACCTCTCCAGCGAGCTTCCCCAACTCTGGCCGGCAAACTCCGGCGAACTCACTTCGGCCATCCTCGGGAAACGCGCCGGATCCAGATCTGGATCTCGTCTGGGTTGACTTTTACCCCCAAAACCCTAGTTCATTTGCTCCTGTTCATCGCATCGTAACTTTGCATCCGTAGCTTCGTTTTGGGCATATAGCATATCAAAGTGTTCTTCTCAGAGAGTACATCATTTCATTCCATTGCATCATTTTCATTTGAGTTCATCCTGATGCCCGAAATGCTGTTAGAAGAGTGCTACTTGAGATAATTGTCAGATCTGCTGCTCCATTTAGTTATTTGTCATTTTTGCCATGATTATTGTGTGCATGATATGCCCATGAGCTCTACATATGTTTTGTTAAGGGTTTTTCCATCTTTCCAGAGGTGCAACCCATGTATTTTTGTGATGTGTGTGGTGACTAGCACAAGCTTGCAAAGTGAGGCACTTGGTAATGCTGATTTCAGGGACTTAGCATTTCCACTAAGTCCTTGAGCTGTTTATCTCATATGGCCATATGTTCATGTTGTTTCCTAGTGATCCGTGCCTCTTTTGAGGATGATCAGTAAGGATGTTTTGTTAATCTTGTAGTGCTCTATCCATCCATGTCTTTGTTTGAAATTATGGAGCACCCTAGCTTGAGTCAATCAAGCTCTACTTTTGCTACTTCGTGAATCTGGGCAGATTGTCTACTTGTTAGCGATTTTGCCGAGGATGTTGTAGTTGATCCGTGCATGCTATGTTATTGTTCTTGCCATGTCTAGCTTGCATTTTGTGTATTCTTGATGGATGTATGCTTAGTTTGTCATGACTTTCTCTGTGGTGAGTGCATCGAGCTCGTAAACATGCCTACTTGATATCTGTTTTCAGCATGCTCCAGTTTCCACCAAGTCTGAGAACTGATTATGTTTTTGCCATGTTCACATGCTTGCAAATGTATTTTTTGATCCCTTTTGGCTCAAGGTCACTAAGGGACTTTTGTTAAGCTCTTTGAGTAGCTCAATGCCATGCTTTACTTTGCCATGTTCAGGTCCTGTAGCATACAGTTTTGTTGCTCCGAAGTGTGCTACCTGATCTGAAATTCCAGACAAGTGTTAATTTCACTAAGTCTGAGATCTGTTTACCGTATGCATTTTTGCCATGCTTGTTTGCCATTTCCAAACCGTAACTCCGATTTCGGCATTCTTTATATCGTTTTCAAGCGATTTCATCTCATCTTTCCAGTGGCACACTTGGATTTCCAAGTTGAGGCCAGGTTCATGCATTCCTTGTCAAATCTTGCATATGCATCCCGCATCGCATCCCGCATAGCATACCATCCTTGCATCATGTTGTTTGACTTCTGCACGTGGTTGATTGTGTTCCGTTTGCTTGTTTGTCTTGTTTGGGTAGAGCCGGGAGATGAGTTCGCTAACGAGAAAACCGTTGAGTTTGCTTTCGAGGATCCAGTCAACTCTGACAACTTTGCAGGCAAGATGATCATACCCTCGAAATCACTACTATCTTTGCTTTGCTAGATGCTCGCTCTTTTGCTATGCCAATGCTACGATGCCTACCACTTGCTTTCAAGCCTCCCAAATTGCCATGTCAAACCTCTAACCCACCATGTCCTAGCAAACCGTTGATTGGTTATGTTACCGCTTTGGTCAGCCCCTCTTATAGCGTTGCTAGTTGCAGGTGAAGATTGGAGACCGTTCCTTGTTGGAACATTATTTACTTGTTGGGATATCATTATATTGACATGTTATCTTAATGCATCTATAAACTTGGTAAAGGGTGGAAGGCTCGGCCTCTCGCCTAGTGTTTTGTTCCACTCTTGCCGCCCTAGTTTCCGTCATATCGGTGTTATGTTCCCGGATTTTGCGTTCCTTGCGTGGTTGGGTTATAATGGGAACCCCTTGATAGTTCGCCTTGATTAAAGCTTTTCCAGCAATGACCAAACTTGGTTTTACCATTTGCCACCTAGCCTCTTTTTCCCTTGGGTTTTCGGAGCCCGAGGGTCATCTTATTTAAACCCCCCCCCCCCGGGCCAGTGCTCCTCTAAGTGTTGGTCCGACCGAGTAGACTGCGGGACACCTCGGGGCAACTTGAGGGTTGGTTTTACTCGTAGGATGTCTCATCTAAGTGTGCCCTGAGAACGAGATATGTGCAGCTCCTATCGGGATTTGTCAGCACATTCGGGCGGTGTTGCTGGTCTTGTTTTAACCTGTCGAAGTGTCTTGAAGAACCGAGGTACCGAGTCTGATCGGAACGTCTCGGGAGGAGGGCTAAGTTGGGAATCCCCTACAGGGATTTGAACTTTAGAAAGCCGTGCCCGCGGTTATGGGCAGATGGGAATTTGTTAATGTCCGGTTGTAGATAACTTGAACCTTAACTTAATTAAAATGAATCAACAGTGTGAGTTACCATGATAGTCTCTTCTCGGTGGAGTCCGGGAAGTGAACACGGTGTTGGAGTAATGCTTGCGCAGGTTGTCCTCTAGTTTCTCGATCGCGCCTTGCCTCCTCTTCTCGCTCTCTTTTGCGAACAGGATAGCCACCATATATGCTAGTCGCTTGCTGCAGCTCCACATTTTTTACCTTGCCTTACCTATAAGCATAAATAGTATTGATCGCGAGGGTGCGAGATTGATGAGTCCCTGTGGCTCACAGATTACTATTACACCAGATGCAGGGCCTGATGATTCCGCTCCAGGTGACGCGCTTGAGCTCAAGTGAGAGTTCGACGAGGACTCTCAACGATACTATGTTTCTTTCCCTAATGATCAGTAGTGGTGCCCAGTTGGGGGCGATCGGGACCATGTCGCATGTTGGGTTATCTTTTATTTTGGCACCGTAGTCGGGCCATGAGTGTTTGGATGATGTAATGTTATTTATGTTATTGATTGACGTGGCGAGTGTAAGCCAACTATGTTATCTCCCCTTTTATCATATATATATTACATGGGATGTTGTGATGATTGCCTAACTTGCGACATATGCCTTCAATGCGATTATGTCTCTAAGTCGTGCCTCGACACGTGAGAGCTATAGTCGCATCGAGGGTGTTATACCATACCAAGTGGTGAACGCGGTCTTAGGAATATCTTCCTTCTTGATTTTGAGTTGATGATATCCGGTCCTCAAATCAATTTTGGAGAATACTTTGGCCCCACTGAGTTGATCAAACAAATCATCAATCCTTGGTAGTGGATACTTATTTTTTATGGTGACGTCATTTAGCTGTTGGTAGTCTACGCACATCCGAAGACTGCCATCCTTTTTATCCACGAATATCGCAGGTGATCCCCACGGTGAAGAGCTTGGGCGGATGTATCCCTTCTGCAGCATCTCATCTAGCTATTTCTTTAATTCCACTAATTCTGATGAAGGCATCCGATAATATTTCTTGTGTATCGGTGTGGTTCCAGGCACCAAGTCAATTTCAAACTCCAGTTCTCTGTCTGGCGGCATTCCTGGTAATTCCTCAGGAAATACATCGGGATACTCACTGACCACCGGAATCAATTCCACCTCTTTAGCCACGGCGGTGAAAACCATATCCTTCTTGGGTATGCTTTTGCGGGCATAAAAATTTGTGGTGCGACCCCCCTGATTTGCCATGGTAACTTCTCTGGTCACAAAGTTGATGCATACTTGGTATTGGGTCAACCAATTCATTCCCAGAATAATATCCAATTTGTCAGAGTCGATGATTATCAGAGACGTTGGAAACTTGACCCCCTTGGTATCAATTTCCAGATTACGGCAGACCAGATTGCTTCTGAGCAAGGATCCCGGGGATTGTACCAACATATGTTTTCCAAAAATCGAGCAAGAAATTTGTTTTGGTGAGCAAAACTCCGTGAAATAAAATAGTGGGAAGCCCCAGAGCCAAATGAAATTATGGCAGGTATGTTATTAACAAGAAACATACCAATGATGACTTCCGGGTCCTCTTGGGCTTCATCGGCGGAGATATGGTGGATTTGCCCTTGGATGGCACTCGGGCCGGAATATGGCTCCAGATAGTTGACTTGCGGATGGAAAGGAGCTGTTGGCTTGCCGTTCTTGGGGCACTGTTTGCCGTAATGTCCGGTTTGTCCACAACTGAAACAGGAATTGTTGCACTGACAATCTTCACGTACTGGGCTGGTCACGATATTCTTGACTTGAGTGGTGGTCTTGTTGACATTTTGCTGCTAGTTGGGTTTGTACTCAACCTGAGTCTGTTGCCACGTACGAGCCTTTTGCACGGGTTGCATGTCCTTCTTAGGCTCAAATTTGCGCTTGTGGTCATTATTAGCTGGCCTGTTGTCATGCATGAGCTTGTGTTACCTTTCTGCGATGAGAGCCTTGTTCACCAGAGTTTGGAAGTCTAGAAAATCAAACATGCTGAGAGTGCACCTGAGATGCTGATTCAGTCCTCCAAGAAATATGTCGACCTTCCGTTCTTCGGTGGCCACAACATAGAGTGAATAGCGGGCCAAATGGTTGAATTTATTCATGTACTCGCTGACTGACATGCTTCCTTGAGTAAGAGAGAGGAATTCGCGCTGCTTGATTTTCATAATTCCGGAGGGAATATGATACTTGCGGAAATGATCCTTGAATTTAGTCCAAGTAATTTCCTCGTCCGCGGGCCACATGGCCTTAGCATTATCCCACCATATCGCGACAGCTCCTTCAAGATAATGTGTTGTGAAAGGAACCTTGTATCCTTCTTCAGTGCGAGCAATTTTCAGTTTCTTCTCAATAATCCTTAACCAACATCAGCGTCCAATGGATCAATAACTTGACTGAAACTGGGAGGCTTGGTTCGCTGAAAATCTGATAGCTTGGAGTAATGACCATTCTGATGTCCATTCTACCCAACCATAACTTGCACACTTTTCAGTAGTTCCATTAGATCGTTGTTCCTTCTTTCTTCAAACATTCACATGATTTGCTCAGTAGAAGGCGGATGTGACGGTGGAGGCGGAGGTGGCTGGTACGGCTCGGGGGAATGTCCTTCCTGTCTTGCTGAGCGACGAACAGGGACATCCTCACAAGCTTGGCTACTGCTGCCTCCCCGCGACATCCTATTATTTAGTTTCCCAATGCAAAGCAACCGCGATGAGAAATTACCAAAAAATGGGACGAAAGCTAGTGACAAATCTAGAAGAAAACAGTGAAAGAAACCAAGGCGAATAAAAAGAGAGTTCCAACATAATTATACATAGACTCAACATAACAGTTAAACATCATGACACGGTCACTACCCTCATACATGAAACTAAGCATCATAACACGTGCGACTACATCCATACATCATACTCATGACAACGGGGATACTCTAGCGATCTACTACTCGGATGGCGCTGCTGCAGGCTCCTCTCTTGAGCCGGTCCCAGATCCTGAATTGATAGTGGTGACCTCCGGGTTAAGATTGACGCGACAGCGCTGCCTCAAGGACTCTCCGTTAGGGGCAGGTGCGGGATGGGATCTAAGCATAGGAGCTACAGGAGTAGCGACAAGGGAAGCCCACACAGTAGGAGCACCGCGAGGGGTTACTGCCCAAGGGGTAGTGGTACTCTGAGTGGTGGCAGAGGCTGGAGGAACGTATGGAGTGAAACTGACAGTCAGGATAGGGTTCCTATTACGAGCAGCGGCGAGAGCTATTCGAGCGCGGGTTAGCTCCCGAGCTAACTCGTAGTTCAAGAGATAACTGGCAGTGATATAACGGGAAAGGTGGCTAGTAGGACAACCGCATGCAGGATTAATCAAAGGAAAGCAGATACGCCCATTCTCATGCAGAGATGTGTAGTAAAAGAAACCTGGGTGGGTGTGCACGCGAACTTCGTTGTAGCGCAAGTCTACAAGAGCTCTGATTGCAGCAAACTGGACCACCTGAGATGGCGTAGAAGCGAGACCACCCTTAGTACAACGAGTGTAAGTGCCAGAAGGGGAACTATGGTGTAGAGTGACCTCAGCATAAAGCTCATACAATGAACTGGCCAAATGCTCCCGATACACCTGATACACTGGATCAGCACCCTCTCAGTAGAGTCGTCACCACACGTTCGGAAGCAGGTGTGGCGATGTGTACGGAGCTGGCTTGGGATCATACAAGATCGGAACTGGAGCCATCTACACTCACAACCATCATACGGTTAGTAATAACAACAGATAAACATGCATGCAATGCAACAATCAATTTCTATGACTACCGACACTCAAATGAAGCTATTTACCATTCCACTAACGCACTAACGGTCTAGAGTGTCCTACAATCAGCACGGCTCTGATACCAAGCGTTGTGGCACCCCGGCTTAGAGCAACCGATTTACCTTGCATTGCCAGCCCAGAGACCAAGTCTTCTGGCAACACACAACAACATGGTACAGAAGCAACCGTTTTATTGATGCTAGCGGATTACACTGGTCTGATATTACATCGAGATAAGAGGCCAAGCGGCACACACGGTGCAGCTGAATAGTATGTACATTATTTAATGAACATGAAGGGCCTCGATCACACGAACTACGCGGCCGCGGAAGAACGACGAAGTGGAACTCCATAGCACATGGACAACAACGTGGACACGGCCTAGAAGCTGGAAGCTCTCCGATTGCAAAATGACTTGCCTGAAAGCCGGCATGACACGCCAGGTCAGTACATGGAATGTACTTTCAAGCTCACAACAAACATAAGCACAATGACAAACAAATGACAATTAATTAGGTTAATGCAATGCAAGTAATGCTACTAATGCGGTCAAACCAACATGTGCACCGAGTCCCACAGACTCGCTTACCAGAGGGGTTGCCTCGTAACCAAATGGTGATCGTACCCGGATCACAACTAAAAACAATCACTCATGATCAGCTCATGATCTTCGAAATCATCACGAAGTCAGTGCCATCAACAGTTATTTAGAGTGCAAGATTAATTATAAAAGTTGATCCATGGTGTGACTTACTCCTGAGTTGTGCCCATAACCGAGGACACATCTATCGATAGATTTAATACACTCTGCAGAGGTAGTGCACTTTACCCACACCACGGAATCCAAGGCATCGCACTCCCATTCGGGTGGACCAACGACATTCCGACCAAACCCTCCCCTTGTCATGACAGCCTCCCAGCCACTCCATCAAACTCCCTCTCGGGGCTATGTCTTGGGTGGCCCCGTCTCTACCAAATACACCAACGGCCACCATCGTGGCAAAACGGTCCCAAACAGGGACAAGGTACCATAAAAACAAACGGACACACAAGGCTATGTCTGCTTACCGGGCCAGGGTATGCATGCCCATAACCTTCCCTTGTTGGAGGCACCGGCGAGTGGCACAACAAAGGACCAAATCAAGATCTCCCACAAGGTAAATGTGGTCGCACTGAGAAAAACCCGATTCAGTGTCACCATGACTTGAAATTTGTCATATTCAAGTTGGACTTATTAACAGGTTTAACTTGAAAATTAATCTACCAAGTCATACGATGCCATGATCATGCAACTAATCGACATGCAAAGCATGCAACTCCCATGTACGGATCAAACTTATCAACATAACCTGATTGCACTACTCATGCTTAAACTTTACTGGTTCTACCTCATTCTTATTATCATGCCATATTCTTATTAACACATAATTTATATGAAAATATCAAAAAGAACTATCAATATTTATCAAAGCAATATAACTAAGGCAAAATTTTATTTTACTAGATTAAACTAGTCCATGCATTCAACCAGTTACTTAAAAAATAATTTCAAGCATGACAAAGTAACTAGCAAACAACCATATTTCTTTAACAATTTTTTAAATGCATATAAGAAATCATATTTAAGTAGAAAAATCATAGATTTTGAAATGACACCATCGAAATGCTGGTGTGGCGTGCCTTAGTGCAGAGGAGGGGCACACTCCTCCTGTTATCTTCAAGGCAAGTTCCTCCTTCTAAAAATATTTAAAAACCACAGAACAAAATATCAAAAACCATTCTGAAAATCAGCAAAACATCTAGACAAAAAGGAAAATTCCACATTTTGGTGTGCTGCTAGAGCTTTCTGAAACAAACACAATGCAAAAAGAATCAACTCATTTGGACTTATGGGCTAGGAGTTATCATTGGTCAAAGTTGTGGTCAAATATTTGAATTAATTTGAATAAATCAGAAAACCTAGGGGTGACATCGATGGCGTAAAGCCAGGATACGCTTCCACTCGTACCACTTCGGGTGCGAGTAGAGATGCTAACACCGAGCCCCACCGGTCAGGAGAGAGAGAAACAGAGCGCGGTGGCACTCCGCGGAGCTTACGCCGGCGACGAGGGGTCTTGGGAAAAAACAGAGGGATAGAAGTGGAGAGGGGATCATGGCGCGCCTGCTCATACCCGTGGCTTGCCGGGGGATGGCCGGAGTTGCTCGCAATCAAGCTCGCAAGCGGCGGTAGCGGACGGGGCTTGCCGGAGAGGAAGAGGGCGACAGCGAGAGGCGACTCCAGGGGCTCAGCTGCGTCCAGGCGACATCCGAGGATCCCTAACGACACGCCTGAGAGGTTGATTGAGCTCGAGGGGCTCTGGAGTAGGGTGGTTGGGCTGCGGGGATCGCTGGTTATTTCTGGTCGAGGTCGAGGCCAGAGGCCTAGCCGATCGGGCTACGGCTCTTCTACGAGGTCGTGAGGGTTGTGTGGTGCAGTGTGAGGCTTCAGAGAGGAGGGAATGGCTCTATATATAGCCGGAGCTAGAGGGGGGTACGTGGCACCGTCGGAGTTCTCTAGAGACCAGCGAACAGCGACGAAAGGCACCAGTGAGAGGGGGCAAGGGCTCACCGTGTAGGTGGGAGCTGTCCACGCTCGCGGACGAGCACAGGAGGTAGGGAAAAGAAGACAAGGGCACGAGCGCACTGTGACTTTTGGCCGCGACATGCCCGTGCTCGCTGCGGCGTCTCCTGCATCGGCGAGCACCAGGGAGGGGTCAATGGTGATGAGTTGAGGCTAGTGGCGCGACGCGGCATTCATCGGCGAGCTCTGGCTCGAGCACGCGCCGAACAAAGGCATTGGCGCTACTCAGAGCGCGTCGAGCGCATGCCAGACCCCGTGTCCACACACAGTCACCGCCCTGGCTTGGTCAAAACGACGCCCACGACCGGCCAAACCTAGTCTGGGCTAAAGTCCATGCAGTGATAGGTTTAGAGAAGCAGAGGACTCATTGCCAGGCCAACCAGATGTGACTCAACCATCTTGGCAAGTTTTTGGACAGAAACTTGGCTGCTACATTTTGATATCTTCTAGATGGCCATTAGGGTTGATCTCATGGGGTTAAGGTTTTCTTAGGAGGGTGAAGAGGCTCAAGAAAAATCAGGGCCAAAGGATCAAAGAAACATACACTTGTTGTACAAAGTGCAATTTTGGACCACAAGAGAAAAAAATTTCTGTAGCAAAGATATACAAAATGTCATGCAACATTTTTTCTTGGGAAGGTGGGCCATGGTTCAAGGAATATTCAGGAATTATTTCAGAATTTTTGGAGTAATAAAAATGGAGGTTTGTTTGGAGCACTAGTTTCTGAAATAAGTTTCAAAAGAGAAAATGAATATTTTTCTTTTATGAAAAATATTCATTTGATTATTTTGGGGATTTTTCAGAGAAATGAGATTGAATGAGAAGTAGATAGGTCACTTGGGTGAAAGTCAAGGGCATGCCCAAGTGATAAGTCCAGTTGAATTGATTCCAAAACTCCAAATCCCAGGCGAAGGCAAAACCAAGTCCGGAAAAAGAGAGAAGGCAAAATCTAGGTTGTCACACAAAAGTACTAATCTATAGTCTCGGTAACAAGATTGAACACAAGAGATGAACTAGGTTTTGATAGGAGATGGTTCTGTTGAAGGTGTTGATGGAGATTGCCCTCCCCAAGATGGGAGAGTTGTTGGTGATGATGATGACGATCATTTCCCCCTCTGGGAGGGAAATTCCCCCGGCGGAGTCGCTCCGCTAGAGGGTAAAAGTGCTCCTGCCCGAGTTCCGCTTCGAGGCGGCGGTGCTTTCTCCCGAAAGTCGTCCCCTTAGTTTTCTAGGTAGAAATGACTTATATACGAAAAGATGAGCACCAGAGGTGGGCCAAGGAGAGCACAACCCACCAGGGCGCGCTTGGGCTCCCTACCGCGCCCTGGTGGTTTGTGCCCACCTGGTAGGCCTCCTCTGGTAGTTATTTGCTTCAATAATTCTTAAATAATACATAGAAAATCTCCGAGAAGTTTCAGCTTGTTTGGAGTTGTCCAGAATAGATGGCCTGACGTAGCTTTTCCAGGTCCAGATTTCTAGCTGCCCGAATTCTCCCTCTTGGTGTGTATCTTGCAATTTATGAGAGACAATGCATTAGAATTACTCCAAAAAGTATTATTATGGATAAAAACATTGTAAATAATACTAAGAAAACATGATGCAAAATGGACGTATCAAGCGCCATTGACTATGGCGCCCAAGAAGAAACTCAGTGCTTCTGCTTACCCGTCCACCTCTAAGGCTCCGCCGCCTGTGCCCCCCAACGGCGCGAGGGATGCAGAGGCGCACGAGGATGTGGGTGGTGCGGGAGACATGGTCGGCATAGGCGGCGTTGTCACCACATCCCCCGTGGCCGAAGCAGGGGCAGGAGGCGCCGGAGGGGAACAACATCAGCAACATCCCAGTGGCCATGCTCCACGAGGTACGAGCGAAGGGGTTATTCCATCTGTACATCTCCCCCTTGCTGAAGGGCATAGCCACAATGGTGGCACCCGGTTCGAGGCAAATCTCGGCCCTCTGACTGACCCCGCCGCAGGCGCAACCGCAGTGTGTGCGCCTCTCCCGGAGCGGGTTGACCCATCCACTGTGCCCAACAGAGCTGCTGGCCCTCAAGCACCTTCACCGCGTCACCATGCCGTCCAAGTGGCTGGTTCGCAACAGCGAGGGCGTGGTGCTATCGCCGCCGACACTGTCAGGAGCCGGGTAATGATGCGATCTACATTATCATCACCCATGCCAAGCACCGCTACGGAGGCCATGGCGTGGGCCCAACTATTGTTGAGGTTCCTGCGGACGGTAGATCAGATGGACGAATGGAGAGACACCATCCAAAATCTGATTGGCCTCACCGAGGCTGGGGCGGAGGTTCCCGCCAGCATGTGCGCCTCCCCCGCAGCCTCCCCAAGTGATGACAATCGCTCACGCTACTGGTCGTACGGAAGCCCCCCCCCCCACGTGCAGTCCCCACCGTGGCAACCAGCATGAGCACGGTAGAATAAAGAACCCGATGAAGTCTCTATGGCCTCTGCCAACCCTCGAGCACGTCCAGGCCAATGGTGAGCCCCGAAGGACGGGCAGAGGGGAGACGCGCGCGTCATCATCGAGTGACGCCGCGACGACCACCGTCGAACCAATGGGTGCGATGGTCCCGACGTTGACAAACCTTCAATGCGATTATGCCTCTAAGTCGTACCTCGACACGTGGGAGATATAGTCGCATCGAGGGTGTTACAGTGGATTGAGAGAATTATTTTAAAACACAAAAAATAATTTCTTTTTGTGTTTTTGAACATGGAGATAAAAGGTGAACCTCTCTCGCAAGAATTTTTTAACTTCCATGGATAGAGTACTTGAACTTCTTTTAACGAACCTTTTAAGCTTTTATTTTTCTGTACTTTTATTCTCATATGAAATGCACTAGTTGTAGTATTTGAACTTGTCCTTGTTTTCACTATGAACTTCTGCCACATTTTTTGTGTATACGTCGAACAGCTCTACCTTTTTTATTCTCATCTGAAACACATTTCGTGTAGCAGTTGAACTGCTCGTTGTTTTCACTTTGAACTTCGATCACGTATTTTTGTTCGTAATTTCTAACCCGTTCATCGGAGTTACACAAATGATATACCTTCTTAGAAACCTGTTAAAAAGACGCAGCTTTTGCTAATATGGTTAAACTTTTGTTTTGAGCAAACATACACTGATTTTTAACCGTTTATTTTGAAATAGAGTGTACAATATAGCCGTGGAAAGTTGTTGAATAGGAGAAACTTTCTTTCACATAGAGCATTTTATTTTAAAAATTTAATGGATTGAGAGAATTATTTTAAAACACTAAAAACAATATATTTTGTGTTTGAACATGTAAATACACGGAGAACCTCTCTCACCAGAATTTTTGAACTTTAACCGGCCGAGGACTTTAACTTCTAGCAAGAAAAAAATCTGACTTCGCCTTTTTATTCTTTTTTCTCATATGAAACACACATCATGTAGTACGTGAACTTCTCGCTGCTATCACTTTGAAGTGCTCTCTCCTCTTTTTTGCCCCGACTCCTAAGGCACTCATCAAAATTGAGCATTTAAATCCTAATATTTTTATAACCTGTGAACTTCACCATTTTTTTAATTTGAACTTCTTATTTTTATTCTTAGAAAAAATGACTTTTATGTAAAGATCATGCAACATTTTCTTAAATTCAATTTCATACTTTAATTTTGCATATAAACAAGAAGAATTGTTTCTGATATTGTAAATAAACATCAAATTTTACAGTTTTTCATTTTGAAACTTCATGGTTGATTCTTTAATAATAAGGGATATCTGAGTTTTTTAATAACGCTAAAATCCTAGTTTTAAATAAACATCAAAGCACTTCGTTATTTTTTATGAACTTCTCTGTTATTTCAATTTAAACCCCTAGTTTTTTTAGAAACAAGGAAAATTCAATTCTTTGTACATTTTCAACTACTCTATTTTTTAAATTTAAATCTGTTAGTTATTGCTTAGTAAGGGGGAATCTAAGTGTCGTAGTGAACAATGGATCGCTCGCTATTTAAATTTGAACTTGTAGAGTTTTTGACCTTCTCGGTTATTAAAACTTGAACTTCTAACTTTTTGAATACTTTTTGAACATCTTTTGTTGTTTTTATTTTTGAGTTTTCATAGATATTGAGCTTATTGATTTGTTTATTTGAACTTCTTGGTTTTATTGGCTAGTAATGTGAAAACCTTTTCATAAACGTCAAACCACTCCATTTTATAAACTAGAACTTCTACTTTTTTCGTGATTTTTAAATGTACCAAGTTTTTAGTTGACCTTCTCAGATTTATTTTTAAAACGAGGGAAATCTATTTTTCTACAAACATTTTTAACTACTTTTTTCTTTTGAACTCCTTGCTCAATTTTCTTTGAACTTCTACATTTGTATTTTAGATACCATGGACATAGAATGAAAGTTTTTTTTGGATATTTCAAAAATAAAACAAAATTCAATCATGTATGTACTAGTTAGCATTTCCATTTTTTTGAACTTATCATTTTGTTGTTTTTTAACTTCCTCCTTTGCGCTTGTGTTATCTTAATTTGAAGCTCCTTTTTTTCTTTTTAACATGGAAATCTAAGCCCTTTTATAAACATTGAACGGCTCTCCTATTTTCGTTCAAACTTCTTGGTTTTTATTCTTTAATGACGGGGAAAATACGAGTATTTTTATAAACATCGGACAACCCCGTTGCTTTAAATTGGACTTCTTGATTTTTATTCTCTAGTAATGGTGAAAATCCGAGTTTTATAACAAACACATGAACCACTCCATTAATTTAATTTGAACTTCTTTGTGTTTCTAGAAATGGGAATCTGCTTTTTGTATAAACTTTTGATCTGCTCTATAGTTTTAATTTTCTTGATTATTTAATATTTTATTCTTGTTTATTTAGATACAAGAAAAATCGGATTATTTTATTAGCATCGAACTGCTCGCCTTTTTAAATTTGAACCTCCTTCTTTTTTGAAAAAAAATCATTCTTCTATAAACACAAATTGCTGTCTATTCTTTTTAAAGTCCAGGAAGCGGCGTCGCATGATGCCGGGCGTGGGGAAGATGAAGGAAGTTGTCAATTGGTTAAACGGTGTCCGACAGGGTCGCCTCGGAGGACGGCGGCGGAGAACGACTCCGTCGGCCGCGGGCAGGGAGAAATCCCCGCATGCCACTTCCCGTGCCTTGCACAAACTACTAACCAAACTCATACAAACTCAATACAAAAACCACACAAAGTCATGCACCGATGTTTCTGTGTATCAAATTAGAACATAATTAAAAGGGGGTATATTTCTACAGAAATCCAATCAGAATCATATATATTTTTCTTGTGCACTCAATGAGAGAGAGGAACGTAAAAAAGAAAGCGTCAGCTTGTACTAGCAGCACAAGTAGCAAAATATTGAGAGGAAGGTTGGAAGCAACAGTAACACCATTATTAGCAGCAGGGAACAATAGCACGGGGCAGCACCACTAGCAAGAGAGAGTGCGTGCATCAACAGCAGCAGAACCGCGTCTGCATGCGAGAACCCAGGAGCAGCTGTCGTTGCCCATCCTCTCTCTCCCATTCTCCTAGTTGAACAGACTGTTGAAGAGAACCAGCAGCCATAGCGCCTTTGCGAAGAGAGCAAGTAATAGACGGTCGATCAAAGGTCAGCGGTACTGGTGATATGTGCTTGCCTGAACAGAGGAGGAAATTATGCTCACCCAACGAACTTGAACTTGAACAGAGTAGAGGAGAAGAGTAAAAATTCCAACCCCAATGTACTTGAACAGGTAAGGGACGGCTAATGCCGTGGGCACATGAAGTTCATCTCCTTCAGATGGGGAAGAAGGTAGAGTGGGGAACTGCGCCGTATCAGGGAGGGGAGGCACTCGGCTTCGCGGTGGCAGGCGGATGGCGTCGGGCTTGGGCGGCGGTTGGAGGATCTCAGCCACGTGGCGGGGCGGGGATCTCACGGTGCGGGTGTGGGCGCGGTGGCGGGGATCCAATGTGCCTGGGGAACGTTGGTGGTGCCGGAGGACAGTGGGGTGGCAGTGCGATCATCGCAGCGGGCGGATCCAGGGACGGCGGCGGATGTATCCCAGGGGCGGGGCAGTGCAGTGGTTGAAACAAGGGGAGAACACCACCGTGGTCGAACCAGGGGAGGGAGGGAGATGGTTGTGGTGCGGGATCCTGGTGTACCGCGGCGCGCTTCACCGGAGCCAGAACGTGGCCGGGGCTGGCGCCGGAGGGGTGGGTTGGGGCGCCTCCGCGCAGGATACTTGCGGGATGGCGGGTGTAGGGTGGGAGGTCAGGGTGTCGGGCGGATCGGCAGCCGCGGCGCATGGGGCCAGGGGCGGCGGCCGTGCGCCGGTTCAGGGGCGGCAGCGGCGGCACGGGAGGTCAGAGGAGGCGGCGCGAGGGGGTGGTTGGGGGGTTCCTGGGGGCGACGGGTGGGTAGGGATCGAGGGGTGGGGAGAGTGATATGTGCGGGGGGTGGGGGACGGCTTGTTGTTTCTTCTTCTTCTACGAGATCTCAGGAACATGGAATCGCAGCTATATAGGGCGCGTTGTGATCCAAATAGTTATTCTAATTCTGGGATTAAAATAGTGTCACTCTACACACACTTATAAGGACATGGTTGCATAACCAAATTAAACATCCACTTACATAGGTGGCTATTACAACCATGGCATTTGCACACTCCAAAGTAAACTATTACTCCCTCCGTTCCAAAATAGATGACTCAACTTTGTACTAACTTTAGTACAAAGTTGGGTCATCTATTTTGGAACGGAGGGGGTACATGCATAATTACATAGGTGGTTACTACACGCATGCCATTTCCACACACCAATAAAGTAAACTATATATTACATGCATGATTAACTAGCATAAATGATCATCTAATCATCATCAACTTCTTGTGACGCTTGCTCTGCTTGTGGCTCGATCCAGGCTCGTCGATTTGGGTAAGGAAGCACTTCCTCGTGTCAACGATCCGCCTGTGCATCTCGTAGCATGTGTACACGCTCTTGGCCGTGAACCTAAGGTGAGGTACAACCAGTTGCCGCATCCAGGCCCTGTGCCAGGAAACGGGACTTGTTCTCTGGGCATCTTGCTTCATCTTTTCGTAGTAGGGGTCGATGATGGCCGAGGCGAGTTCGACTAGGGAGTCCTTCTTTGTGCTGCCCCAGACCCTGTAGTGGTCACGGATTTCGACACGGTTTTTGTAGGCCAAGCCTGTAACACTGAGTGATTTTACATCGTCGGTGGTTTCCACCGTGGCGAACTTGTACTCGGTGTTGTTAACAAACCTGTTGAAACGGTCGCAAGGCTCTATGGCCATGTAATAGTGGTAGATGAGGACATGATGGCGCATGCACAACTAGGCAATGAGAACATTCTGATCTATGCCGGGACGACTGGCGGTGTACTAGAGGTCGATGCTGATCACCTTGTACTTGTCTCGAGCAAGCAACTTCTCAATGTTGTTGATGTAGTCGTCCACCACGGCCGGGTCGATGGTGTACACCACTGAGAGATCCGTCTCCCTCGCGCGGGTCTCCACTCTATGCTTGCCGAACTCCATTGGAGCGCCGCTAGACATCCCCTCTCTATGTGTCGTCGTGGGTGTGCTTCTTGTGTTGTGGGGCGCGATCGAAAGGTTGAAGAGACTAAGGTCATAATGGCCGCAGGAATTAAAGGGGAAGCCGGATGGCCAGGAATATCGGCAGGCCCTGATGGCAGTTCTAATTTGCAGCGCATAACTCAATCGTGCCGCACGTAACTGCATCGCGTGGCAATGCGCGCGGTGCAACAGCATGCATATGGGGCTCCCGATGTGATCGTGCGTACGCCCAACCACTGGCAGAGCGCGCGCGGAGGGACGCGAGCAGAGCGCTCCGCGGTCGCCTCAATGGCAGGCAACCACATATATATATATATATATATATATATATATATATATATATATATATATATATATATATATATATATATATATATATAGATATGCATATGCATATAGTAGTTGAACATGCAAGGAAAAGCTGTCCACAAACCGAGCGCGCCGATGGACGCGAGCAGAGCTTGCCAAGGGACGTGGGCAGAGGCCGGCACAGTGATACGTGGCAAATAAGACGAATTGTCCGAGCGATGTCGGAGACATCAAGCACGAATCTGATTAGAGTTGCTGTGCGATACATGGCCTACAGTTGATCCGTCTGAGTTGTTTGTGATGGAATAAGCCATGTGTGTTGCCGGCAAACACTTGCTGGTATATAACCTTGAATTTAACCAAAAAAGTGTTAATGCATGTTACAAAAATTGTATAACTGGAAACTATGTTCAAATATGAATCCAACGATATAATCTTTGGCGACATGCATTTGTATTTTATTAGTTAAATCCTACATATAAACCAGGACGGGGGTACAGTAGGTAATTAAATCGCAAATGTTTTTTTGTATTAACCGTATGTGTACGTGTCCTTTCGTCCTCCTCTCGCACGTCTTGTCACCCCGCTGCCACAAACGGCTTACAGCGCAAGGTTGCGTAGCGTGTGGGGGCGTTCTTTTGGCCAAACGGTGGCTCGAAGTGGCGCCAATGAATCGTCGGTGAGCGTGTTCCCGCGCAACCTCGCAGGTTCCGGCACAAGCTTCCTGCCCGACTCGGTGAATTCCCCCAAAATCCTAATACTTTACCGGCCTGCTATATATAAACCCTCACGGTCGGCTAGTCCCGCGTTGCATTTTCCCCTCCCTCCTTGTAGCTTATCTCATCTGCTTCTCCCACAATCGCCAATGACACCGGTCGGTCGTCGCCGCTCAGCCACTCCGCCATCATCAGAGGACAGCTCTAGCTGGGAGGCTACACCGTGGCGGCGGCTCAGTCCCCGGTGTAGTGTAGTGCGCGTGGCGTCCCTGTTGGGTGTGCGGGGAACACTCACCACATGCAACACCCCCGCTGCCCATCCGCAGCTGTTGCCCGCCAATGCTGCTACACCATCATCGAAAGCCAGGGCCATCGCCTGCTCCGCCACCGCGGCCCGAAGGCAGGAGGTGGCCGCCGTGGCCGCCACCCAACTGTCAGCCATCACCCACTCCGCCACCACGGCCCGAAGGAGGGAGGTGACCGTCATGGCCACCACTCCATTATCGGACGCCATGGCCGCCAGCCCACCCTCGACCGCCGGGATCATCACCCACTCCGCCACCGCTGCAAGGAGGAGGGAGGCGGATGTGGAGGCCCGCACTGTTGGGGAACATAGTAATTTCAAAAATTTCCCTACGCACACGCAAGATCATGGTGATGCATAGCAACGAGAGGGAAGAGTATCGTCCATGTACCCTCGTAGACCGTAAGCATAAGCGTTATGAGAACGCGGTTGGTGTAGTCGAACGTCTTCACGATCCGACTGATCCAAGTACCTAACGCATGGCACCTCCGAGTTCAGCACACGTTCAGCTCGATGACGTCCCACGAACTCTGATCTAGCAGAGCTTCATCGGAGTGTTCCATCAACACGACGGCGTGTTGACGGTGATGATGCTGCTACCGACGCAGGGCTTCGCCTAAGCACCGCTACGATATGATCGAGGTGGATTATGGTGGAGGGGGGCACCGCACACAGCTAAGGGATCAATGACTAACTTGTGTGTCTAGAGGTGCCCCCTGACCCCATATATAAAGGAGCAAGGGGGGAGGCCGGCCGGCCCTCTATGGCGCGCCAGGAGGAGGAGGAGTCCTCCTAGTAGGAGTAGGACTCCCCTCTTTCCTACTCCAAGGAGGGGGAAAGGAAGGGGGAGAGGGAGAAGGAAAGGAGGGCGCCGCCCCCCGTCTCCTAGTCCAATTCGGACCAGAGGGGGAGGGGTGCGCGGCCTGCCCTAGGACAGCCCTCGCTCTCTCCACTAGGGCCCATAAGGCCCATTATTTCTCCTGGGGGGTTCCAGTAACCCTCCGGCACTTCGGTTTTCTCCGTAATCACCCGGAACACTTCCGGTGTCCGAATATAGTCGTCTAATGTATCGATCTTTACGTCTCGGCCATTTCGAGACACCTCGTCATGTCCATCATCATATCCGGGACTCCGAACTACCTTCGGTACATCAAAACACAAAAACTCATAATATCGATCGTCACCGAACTTTAAGCGTGCGGACCCTACGGGTTCGAGAACTATGTAGACATGACCGAGACACGTCTCTGGTCAATAACCAATAGAGGAACCTGGATATTCATATTGCCTCCTACATATTCTACAAAGATCTTTATTGGTCAAACCGCATAACAGCATACGTTGTTCCCTTTGTCATCGGTATGTTACTTGCCGGAGATTCGATCGTCGGTATCTCAATATCTAGTTCAATCTAGTTACTGGCACATCTCTTTACTCGTTCTGTAATGCATCATCCCATAACTAACTCATTAGTAACAATGCTTGCAAGGCTTTATAGTGATGTGCATTACCGAGTGGGCCCAGAGATACCTCTCCGACAATCAGAGTGACAAATCCTAATCTTGATCTATGTCAACTCAACAAGTACCATCGTAGACACCTGTAGAGCACCTTTATAATCACCTAGTTACGTTGTGACGTTTGGTAGCACACAAAGTGTTCCTCTGGTAATCGGGAGTTGCATAATCTCATAGTCATAGGAACATGTATAAGTCATGAAGAAAGCAATAGTAGTAAACTAAAACGATCAAGTGCTAAGCTGACGAAATGGGTCAAGTCAATCAGGTCATTCTCCTAATGATGTGATCCCGTTTATCAAATGACAACTCATGTCTATGGTTATGAAACATAACCATCTTTGATCAATGAGCTAGTCAAGTAGAGGCATACTAGTGACAATCTGTTTGTCTATATATTCACACATGTATCATGTTTCCGGTTAATACGATTCTAGCTTGAATAATAAACATTTATCATGATATAAGGAAATAAATAATAACTTTATTATTGCCTCTAGGGCATATTTCCTTCAGTCTCCCGATTGCACTAGAGTCAATAATCTAGATTACATAGTAATGATTCTAACACCCATGGAGTCTTGCTGTTGATCATGTTTTGCTCGTGAGAGAGGCTTAGTCAACGGGTCTGCATTATTCAGATCCGTATGTATCTTGCAAATCTCTATGTCTCCCACATGGACTTGACCGTGGATGGAATTGAAGCGTCTCTTGATGTGCTTGGTTCTCTTGTGAAATCTGGATTGCTTTGCCAAGGCAATTGCACTAGTATTGTCACAAAAGATTTTCATTGGACCCGATGCACTAGGTATGACACCTAGATCCGATATGAACTCCTTCATACAGACTCCTTCATTTGCTGCTTCTGAAGCAGCAATGTACTCCGCTTCACACGTAGATTCCACCACGACGCTTTGTTTAGAACTGCTCCAACTGACAGCTCCGCCGTTCAATATAAACACGTATCCGGTTTGCGATTTAGAATCGTCTAGATCAGTGTCAAAGCTTGCATCAACGTAACCATTTACGATGAGCTGTTTGTCACCTCCATAAACAAGAAAACATATCCTTAGTCCTTTTCAGGTATTTCAGGATGTTCTTGACCGCTGTCCAGTGACCCACTCCTGGATTACTTTGGTACCTCATTGCTAAACTAATAGCAAGGCACACATCAGGTCTGGTACACAACATTGCATACATGATAGAGCCTATGGCTGAAGCATAGTGAACATCTTTCATTTTCTCTCTATCTTCTACAGTGGCCGGGCATTGAGTCTTACTCAACTTTACACCTTGTAACACAGGCAAGAATCCTTTCTTTGCCTGATCCATTTTGAACTTCTTCAAAACTTTGTCAAGGTATGTGCTTTGTGAAAGTCCAGTTAAGCGTCTTGATCTATCTCTATAGATCTTGATGCCCAATATGTAAGCATCTTCACCGAGGTCTTTCATCGAAAAACTCATATTCAAGTTTCCTTTTATGCTATCCAGAAATTCTATATCATTTCCAGTTAACAATATGTCATCCACATATAATATTAGAAATGCTACAGAGCTCCCACTCACTTTCTTGTAAATACAGGCTTCTCCAAAAGTCTGTATAAAACCATATGCTTTGATCACACTATCAAAATGTTTATTCCAACTCCGAGAGGCTTGCACCAGTCCATAAATGGATCGCTGGAGCTTGCACACTTTGTTAGCACCCTTTGGATCGATAAAACCTTCAGGTTGCATCATATACAACTCTTCTTCCAGAAATCCATTCAGGAATGCGGTCTTTACATCCATTTTCCAAATTTCATAATCATAAAATGCGGCAATAGCTAACATGATTCGGACGGACTTAAGCATCACTACGGGTGAGAAGGTCTCATAGTAGTCAACTCCTTGGACTTGTCGAAAACCTTTCACAACAAGTCGAGCTTTGTAGATAGTAACATTACCATCAGTGTCTGTCTTCTTCTTGAAGATCCATTTATTCTCGATGGCTTGCCGATCATCGTGCAAGTCAACGTCCACACTTTGTTCTCATACATGGATCCCATCTCAGATTTCATGGCCTCAAGCCATTTTGCGAAATCTGGGCTCATCATCGCTTCCTCGTAGTTTGTAGGTTCGTCATGGTCTGGTAACATGACTTCTAGAACAAGAGATCCGTACCACTCTGGTGCGGATCTTACTCTGGTTGACCTACGAGGTTCGGTAGTAACTTGATCTGAAGATTCATGATCATCATCATTAGCTTCCTCACTAATTGGTGTAGGTGTCACAGAAACCGGTTTCTATGATGAGCTACTTTCCAATAAGGGAGCAGCTACAGTTACCTCATCAAGTTCTACTTTCCTCTCACTCACTTCTTTCGAGAGAAACTCCTTCTCTAGAAATGATCCATTCTTAGCAACAAAAGTCTTGCCTTTGGATCTGTGATAGAAGGTGTACCCAACTATCTCTTTTGGGTATCCTATGAAGACACATTTCTACGATTTGGGTTCGAGCTTATCAGGTTGAAGCTTTTTCACATAAGCATCGCAGCCCCAAACTTTAAGAAACGACAACTTTGGTTTCTTGCCAAACCACAGTTCATAAGGAGTCGTCTCAACGGATTTAGATGGTGCCCTATTTAACGTGAATGCAGCCGTCTCTAAAGCATAACCCCAAAATGATAGCGGTAAATCAGTAAGAGACATCATAGATCGCACCATATCTAGTAAAGTACGATTACGATGTTCGGACACACCATTACGCTGTGGTGTTCCGAGTGGCGTGAGTTGCGAAACTATTCTGCATTGTTTCAAATGAAGACCAAACTCGTAACTCAAATATTCTGCACCACGATCAGATCATAGAAACTTTATTTTCTTGTTACGATGATTTTCCACTTCACTCTGAAATTCTTTGAACTTTTCAAATGTTTCAGACTTATGTTTCATCAAGTAGATATACCCATATCTGCTCAAATCATCTGTGAAGGTGAGAAAATAATGATACCCGCCGCGAGCTTCGATATTCATCGGACCACATACATCAGTATGTATGATTTCCAACAAATCTGTTGCTCGCTCCATAGTTCCGGAGAACGGCGTTTTAGTCAGCTTGCCCATGAGGCATGGTTCACAGGTACCAAGTGATTTATAATCAAGTGATTCCAAAAGTCCATCAGAATGGAGTTCCTTCATGCGTTTTATACCAATATGACCTAAACAGCAGTGCCACAAATAAGTTGCACTATCATTATCAACTCTACATCTTTTAGCTTCAATACTATGAATATGTGTATCTCCACTGTCGAGATTCAAAAAGAATAGACCACTCTTTAAGGGTGCATTACCATAAAAGATATTACTCATATAAATAGAACAACCATTATTCTCTTATTTAACTGAATAACCGTCTCACATCAAACAAGATCCAGATATAATGTTCATGCTTAATGCTGGCACCAAATAACAATTATTTAGGTCTAATACTAATCCCGAAGGTAGATGTAGAGGTAGCGTGCTGACTGCGATCACATCGACTTTGGAACCATTTCCTACGCGCATCGTCACCTCGTCCTTTGCCAATCTTCTCTTAATCCGTAGTCCCTGTTTCGAGTTGCAAATATTAGCAACATAACTAGTATCAAATACCCAGGGACTACTGCGAGAATTAGTAAGGTACACATCAATAACATGTATATCACATATACCTTTGTTCACCTTGCCATCCTTCTTATCCGCCAAATACTTGGGGCAGTTCCGCTTCCAGTGACTAGTCTGTTTGCAGTAGAAGCACTCAGTCTCAGGCTTAGGTCCAGACTTGGGTTTCTTCTCTTGAGCAGCAAATTGTTTGCCGTTCTTCTTGAAGTTCCATTTCTTCCTCCCTTTACCCTTTTTCTTGAAACTGGTGGTCTTGTTAACCATCAACACTTGATGCTCCTTCTTGATTTCTACCTCCGCAGCCTTTAGCATTGCGAAGAGCTCGGGAATTGTTTTATTCATCCATTGCATGTTATAGTTCATCACGAAGCTCTTGTAGCTTGGTGGCAGTGATTGAAGAACTCTGTCAATGACACTATCAACAGGAAGATTAACTCCCAGTTGAGTCAAGTGGTTATGGTACCCAGACATTCTGAGTATATGTTCACTGACAGAACTATTCTCCTCCATCTTGCGGCTATAGAACTTATTGGAGACTTCATATCTCTCAATCCGGGCATTTTCTTGAAATATTAACTTCAACTCCTGGAACATCTCATATGCTCCATGACATTCAAAACGTCGTTGAAGTCCCGGTTCTAAGCCGTAAAGCATGGCACACTGAACTATCGAGTAGTCATCAGCTTTGCTTTGCTAGACGTGCATATCATCTGGTGTTGCTCCTGCAACAGGTTTGGCACTTAGAGGTGCTTCCAGGACGTAATTCTTCTGTGCAGCAATGAGGATAATCCTCAAGTTACGGACCCAGTCCATGTAACTGCTACCATCATCTTTCAACTTTGCTTTCTCAAGGAACACATTAAAATTCAACGGAACAACAGCACGAGCCATCCTCTATCTACAACAACGTAGACATGCAAAATACTATCAGGTACTAAGTTCATGATAAATTAAGGTTCTGTTAATCAAATTATTAAAGAACTCCCACTTAGATAGACATCCCTCTAATCATCTAAGTGATCACGTGATCCATATCAACTAAACCATGTCTGATCATCACGTGAGATGGAGTAGTTTTCAATGGTGAACATCAATATGTTGATCATATCTTCTATATGATTCACGCTCGACCTTTCGGTCTCTAGTGTTCCGAGGCTACATCTGCATATGTTAGGCTCGTCAAGTTTAACCTGAGTATTCTGCATGTGCAAAACTGGCTTGCACCCATTGTATGTGAACGTAGAGCTTATCACACCCGATCATCACATGGTGTCTCGTCACGATGAACTTTCGCAACAGTGCATACTCAGGGAGAACACTTGTACCTTGAAATTTAGTGAGAGATCATCTTATAATGCTACCGTCGATCTAAGCAAAATAAGATGCATAAAAGATAAACATCACATGCAATCAATATAAGTGATATGATATGGCCATCATCATATTGTGCTTGTGATCTCCATCTCGGAAGCACCGTCATGATCACCATTGTCACCGGCGCGACACCTTGATGTCCATCGTAGCATCGTTTTCGTCTCACCAACTATTGCTTCTACGACTATCGCTACGGGTTAGTGATAAAGTAAAGCAATTACAGGGCAAATTGCATTGTGTACAATAAAGCGACAACCATATGGCTCCTGCCAGTTGCCGATAACTCGGTTAAAAAACATGATCATCTCATACAACAAAATATAGCATCATGTCTTGACCATATCACATCACAACATGCCCTGCAAAAACAAGTTAGAAGTCCTCTACTTTGTTGTTGCAAGTTTTACGTGGCTGCTATGGGCTGAGCAAGAACCGTTCTTACCTACGCATCAAAACCACAACGATAGTATGTCAAGTTAGTGTTGTTTTAACCTACTCAAGGACCGGGTGTAGCCACACTCGGTTCAACTAAAGTTGGAGAAACTGACACCCGCCAACCACCTGTGTGCAAAGCATGTCGGTAGAACCAGTCTCGCGTAAGCGTACGCGTAATGTCGGTCCGGGATGCTTCATCCAACAATACTGCCGAACCAAAGTATGACATGCTGGTAAGCAGTATGACTTGTATCGCCCACAACTCACTTGTGCTCTACTCGTGCATATAACATCTACGCATAAACCTGGCTCGGATTGCACTGTTGGGGAACGTAGTAATATTAAAAAATTCCCTACGCACACGCAAGAACATGGTGATGCATAGCAACGAGAGGGAAGAGTATCGTCCATGTACCCTTGTAGACTATAAGCGGAAGCATTATGAGAACACGGTGGATGTAGTCGAACATCTTCACGATCCAACCGATCCAAGTACCGAATGCACGGCACCTCCGAGTTCAGCACACGTTCAGCTCGATGGCGTCCCACGAACTCCGATCCAGCAGAGCTTCACGGGAGAGTTCCGTCAGCACGACAGTGTGTTGACGGTGATGATGTTGCTACCGATGTAGGGCTTCGCCTAAGCACCACTACGATATGATCGAGGTGGATTATGGTGGAGGGGGGCACCGCACACGGCTAAGGGATCAATTATCAACTTGTGTGTCTAGAGGTGCCCCCAGCCCCCCTATATAAAGGAGCAAGGGGGAGGCCGGCCGGCCCTCTATGGCGCGCCAGGAGTAGGAGCCCTTCTCCTAGTTGGAGTAGGACTCCCCTCTTTCCTACTCCTAGTAGGAGGGGGAACGGAAGGGGGAGAGGGAGAAGGAAAGGGTGGTGCCGCCCCCCTCTCCTAGTCCAATTCGGATCAGAGGGGGAGGGGCGCACGGCCTGCCCTAGGCCAGCCCTCTCTCTCTCCACTAAGGCCAATAAGGCCCATTATTTCTCCCGGGGGGTTCCGGTAACCCTCCGGCAATCCGGTTTTCTCCGACATCACCCAGAACACTTCCGGTGTCCGAATATAGTCGTCCAATATATCGATCTTTACGTCTCGACCATTTCGAGACTCCTCGTCATTTCCGTGATCATATCCGGGACTCCAAACTACCTTCGGTACATCAAAACACAAAAACTCATAATACCGATCGTCACCGAACTTTAAGCGTGCGGACCCTACGGGTTCGAGAACTATGTAGACATGACCGAGACACGTCTCCGGTCAATAACCAATATCAAAACCTAGATATTCATATTGGCTCCCACATATTCTACGAAGATCTTTATTGGTCAAACTGCATAACAACATACGTTGTTCCCTTTGTCATCGGTATGTTACTTGCCCGAGATTCGATCGTCGGTATCTCAATACCTGGTTCAATCTCGTTACTGGCAAGTCTCTTTACTCATCCTATAATGCATCATCTCGTAACTAACTCATTAGTAACAATGCTCGCAAGGCTTTATAGTGATGTGCATTACCGAGTGGGCCCAGAGATACCTCTCTGACAATCGGAGTGACAAATCCTAATCTTGATCTATGTCAACTCAACAAGTACCATCGGAGACACCTGTAGAGCACCTTTATAATCACCCAGTTACGTTGTGACGTTTGGTAGCAGACAAAGTGTTCCTCTGGTAATCGGGAGTTACATAATCCCATAGTCATAGGAACATGTATAAGTCATGAAGAAAGCAATAGTAGTAAACTAAAACTATCAAGTGCTAAGCTGACGAAATGGGTCAAGTGAAACACAGCATTCTCCTAATGAAGTGATCCCGTTTATCAAATGACAACTCATGTCTATGGTTAGGAAACATAACCATCTTTGATCAATGAGCTAGTCAAGTAGAGGCATACTAGTGACAATCTATTTGTCTATGTATTCACACATGTATCATGTTTCCAGTTAATACAATTCTAGCATGAATAATAAACATTTATCATGATATAAGGAAATAAATAATAACTTTATTACTACCTCTAGGGAATATTTCCTTCACGCACGTGCGTTAGCGACCTTGCGCGCTACATCGAGTTCCTACGGGAGGGGGTTGAGCGCCTCGTCAAGAACGCAAAGAGCCTTACCGCAGCCGTGGCCGCAGCACACGCCGACGCAGACGCGAGGAATCAGGAGATCTACGAGCAGTCCAGCCGCTTCAAGAGGGATCGTTTGGAGCAACAGTGGGTGTTCGAGCTTGCGAGGTCGCTGAACGTGCATCAGCGGCAGGCACCGTATTGCATTTGTCCAGTTCGTCGGTAGGCTCCTCCTCCTCTACCTCTTACTGAGCATGCTCAGAAGAAGAGAGGCTGCCGAAAGTAGCACAAAGCCCCTCCGTAGTAGTAGTATTTAGGGGCTATTTTGTTTAGTTCATCTTACCATAGATGTGTGGTGGAATTGTACAACGTACTTAAAATTAGCTAGTATATATAGTTGAACTAGCTATTTAAGTACGTGGTTGGCAACAATTGGGGAAAAGTTTAGTCGGTTCAGCTGTCGAGTTGAATTGTTTGTACAAATTAAGAACGACTTCTTAATCTATGAATGTAATCTATGCTTAATTACTGAATTTCAGTTGCAAAATTAGATAGTGCTAGTGATTTTTTGCTGCATATTTTGACAAATCGCAGTGTTACAAGGATTGGCAAATGGCAATGTTACTACATCAACAAATTTCGATCTTTCCAGTTCGACAAATGGCAACATGCCCAATATGACAGATGCAAATCTTACCAAATTGTTTGTATGTGGTTGCACACGGGTCATCCAAAACAACTGTTTGCGTTGGAGGGATGCACAAATCCTGCGCGACGAATTTTCCCTCGACTTAAGGGGGAATACCATTGCTCTCACTTTGCTTACGGATGTTCTATCTAAAACGTTTGCTATCAAGAGCTGCAGAAATCCTCCTCGGCACATTTTCTCTTGGCTTCCTTGGGAAGCTGTCAGTTTGCATACGGGTGTTCTAACTAAAACGTTTGCGAGCAAGAGCTACACAAATCTTGCTAGGCACATTTTCCCTTGGCTTCTGGGGGAAGTTGTCGGTTTTGCATACGGGTGTTCTAACTAAAACGTTTGCGATGAGTGTTTTATATTTAAAAACCGTATTAAACTACGGCTTGGGCGCCATTAATGGAGAGGATGCGAGTAAGGCGGGTGGCCATGGAAGTCAAAGGGCTTGCTTCCCAATGAGCCTGCACGGCATACAGCTTGCACGCTTCCCGGTGAGCCTCCGCATTGGAGTACAGCTCGCACGCCTCCCATTTAGTCAAGCACTCAAGCACCTGTCCGCATAGCACCTCCTAGCCATTAAAAGAGTGAGGCGTGGCATCACGTGAATGGTTAACAGAACGCACACAATTTAAATTATACAAAACGTTTGAGATGTTATAGTGGCAGCTATTTGTTTCAAAATGCCTTTGTTTGCCGTTATTCGAGTGCGCCTTGTCTCAAAATTTACATAAAAATACCACAGCATGTCGGGTGCCATTCCATTATAGCATGCCAAGTTTCATGAATTTCAGACAAGTTTTGGATTTACTATAATTTAAAAACAAAGTATATCCATGTTTTGCCGGCAATCAACAATGCCCTGGTGTTCGAAATTCATTCCCATTTCTTGCATGGGACCTCAGAATGCACCGAAGGACATAAATTTGATTTTTCAACCAATTTATAAGCACTGGAGCATGTGCATCTAGTTCAAATTTGAATTATGCTCCTGAAATGCCTGGAAAACCAAGTTAATGTATAAAAATGACCAAACAAACCCCGAAAAATCAAAAATAAAACAAAACAATACTGTTGTTTTATGTTGACATTAAAAAAATTTGAAAGCAATAAGAGGCAATAGATATCGTTTCGTTCCCTACCGAAACCAGCATTCTTGTTGTGAGAAGCTCTGCTTTGTGAGAAATTTATAGCCAAACCTGCCCCAAATGGGACAAAATTTTTACCACGGCATGTTGATGCTGCTCCATGATAGCATGCCAAGTTTCATGAATTTTAGACGAGTTTTGGATTTACTAGAATTTTAAAACCAAGTGTCTCAATGTTTGCGGCCGAGTGACGGTGGCACGGTGTTTGAAATTCATTCCCATTTCTTGCATGGGACCTAAGCATGCACCGAAGGACACAATTTTTTTCCAACCAACATATATGCACTGGAGCATGTGCATGTAGTTCAAATTCCAATTTTGCACCTGAAATGCCTAGAAAACCAGTTAATGTATAAAGATGTCCAAACTAACCCCGAAAATTTCCAAAATTAAACACAACACTTCTGTTGTTCTATGTCAACACAAGAAATTTTTTGAAAGCAATAAGAGTCAACGTATATCATTTCGTCCTCAAAGGTTCCCTACCGAAACCATCACACTTGTTGTGAGAAGCTCTGGTTTGGGAGAAGCTTATACCCGAACCTGCCCCAAACCGGACAAATTTTTTAACATGGCATGTTGATGCCGCTCCATAATAGCATGCCAAGTTTTATCAATTTCAGACGAGTGCTGTATTTACTAGAATGTAAAAACCAAGTATCTCAATGTTTGCGGCCGAGTGACTATGGCAGGGTGTTTGAAATTCTTTCCCATTTCTTGCATGGGACCTAAGCATGCATCGAAGGACACAAATTTGATTTTTCAACCAATTTATATGCACTGGAGCATGTGCATGTAGTTCAAATTTGAATTATGCACCTGAAATGCCTAGAAAACCAAGTTAATATATAAAAATGACCAAATGAACCCCAAAAAATTCCAACATTAAACACAACACTCCTGTTATTCTATGTTGACATTAGAATTTTTTTGAAAGTAATAAGAGGCAACGGATATCGTTTCGTCCCCAAAGGTGGCATGTTCCCTACCGAAACCATCATGCTTGTTGTGAGAAGCTCTGGCTTGTAAGAAGCTTATACCCAAACCTGCCCCAAATGGGACACATATTTTACCAGGACATGTTGATGCCGCTCCATGATAGCATGCCAAGTTTCATGAATTTCAGACGAGTTTTGGATTTACTAGAATTTTAAAACCAACTATCTCGATGTTTGCGGCCGAGTGACGGTGGCAGGGTGTTTGAAATTCATTCCCATTTCTTGCATGGGACCTAAGCATGCACCGAAGGACACAAATTTGATTTTTCAACCAATTTATATGCACTGAAGTAGTTCAAATTTGAATTATGCACCTGAAATGCCTGGGAAACCCAGTTAATGTATAAAGATGTCCAAATGAACCCCGAGAAATTGCAAAATTAAACACAACACTCCTATTGTTCTATGTTGACACTAGAAAATTTTTGAAAGCAATAAGAGGCAACAGATATCGTTTTGTCCCCAAAGGTGCCACATTCCCTACCTAAACCATCACGCTTTGTTGTGAGAAGCTCTAGTTTGGGAGAATCTTATACCCAAACTTGCCCCGAATGGGACAAATTTTTTACCACAACATGTTGATGCCGCTCCATGATAGCATGCCAAGTTTCATGAATTTTAGACGAGTTTTGGATTTACTAGAATTTTAAAAACAAGTATCTCAATGTTTCCGGCCGAGTGACGGTGGCAGGGTGTTTGAAATTCATTCCCATTTCTTGCATGGGACCTAAGCATGCACTGAAGGACACAAATTTGATTTTTCAACCAATTAATATGCACTGGAGCATGTGCATGTAATTCAAATTTGAATTATGCACATAAAATTCCTGGAAAGCCCAGTTAATGTATAAAAATGTCCAATCGAACCCCGAAAAATTCCAAAATTAAACACAACAGTCCCATTGTTTGATGTTGACACTATTTTTTTGAAAGAAATAAGAGGCAACGGATATTGTTTCGTCCCCAAAGGTGGCATGTTCCCTACCGAAACAATCACGCTTGTTGTGAGAAGCTCTAGTTTGGGAGAAGCTTATACCCAAACCTGCCCCAAATGGGACAAATTTTTTACCACGGCATGTTGATGCAGCTCCATGATAGCATGCCAAGTTTCATGAATTCTAGACAAGTTTAGGATTTACTAGAATTTAAAAACCAGTCATCTCAATGTTTGCGGCCGAGTGACGATGGCAGGGTGTTTGAAACTAATTCCCATTTCTTGCATCGGACCTAAGCGTGCATCGAAGGACACAAATTTGATGTTTCAACCAATTTATAAGCACTATAGCATCTGCATGTAGTTCAAATTTGAATTATGCACCTCAAGTGCTTGGAAAACTAGGTTAATGTATAAAAATGTCCAAACAAACCTCGAAAATATACAAAATTAAACACAACACTCCCATTGTTCGATGTTGACATTAGGAAAATTTTGAAAGCAATAAGAGGCCATGGATATCGTGACATTCCCTACCGAAACCATCACACTTGTTGTGAGAAGCTCTGGTTTGGGAGAAGCTTATACCCGAACCTGCCCCAAATCGGACAAATTTTTTAACATGGCATGTTGATGCCGCTCCATAATAGCATGCCAAGTTTTATCAATTTCAGAGAGTGCTGGATTTACTAGAATGTAAAAACCAAGTATCCCAATGTTTGCGGCCGAGTGACTATGGCAGGGTGTTTGAAATTCTTTCCCATTTCTTGCATGGGACCTAAGCATGCATCGAAGGACACAAATTTGATTTTTCAACCAATTTATATGCACTGGAGCATGTGCATGTAGTTCAAATCTAAATTTAGCACCTGAAATGCCTGGGAAACCCAGTTAATGTATAAAGTTGTCCAAATGAACCCCGAAAAATTCCAAAATTAAACACAACACTCCTATTGTTCTATGTTGACACTAGAAATTTTTTGAAAGCAATAAGAGGCAACGAATATCGTTTCGCCCCCAAAGGTGCCACGTTCCCTACCGAAACCATCACGCTTGTAGTGAGAAGCTCTGGTTTGGGAGAAGCTTATACCCAAACTTGCCCCAAATGGGACAAATTTTTTACCACGATATGTTGATGCCGCTCCATGATAGCATGCCAAGTTTCATGAATTTCAGACGAGTTTTGGATTTACTAGAATTTTAAAAACAATTATCTCAATATTTGCGGCCGAGTGACGGTGGCAGGGTGTTTGAAATTCATTCCCATTTCTTGCACTGGACCTAAGAATGCACTGAAGGACACAAATTTGATTTTTCAACCAATTAATATGCACTGGAGCATGTGCATGTATTTCAAGTTTGAATTATGCACATAAAATTCCTGGAAAGCCCAATTAATGTATAAAAATGTCCAATCGAACCCCGAAAAAATTCAAAATTAAACACAACTCTCCCGTTGTTTGATGTTGACATTAGAATTTTTTTGAAAGTAATAAGAGGCAACGGATATCGTTTCGTCCCCAAAGGTGGCATGTTACCTACCGAAACCATCATGCTTGTTGTGAGAAGCTCTGGCTTCTAAGAAGCTTATACCCAAACCTGCCCCAAATGCGACAAATATTTTACCACGACATGTTGATGCTGCTCCATGATAGCATGCCAAGTTTCACGAATTTCAGACGAGTTTTGGATTTACTAGACTTTAAGAAACCAAGTGTCTTAATGTTTGTGGCCGAGTGACGGTGGCAGGGTGTTTGAAATTCATTCCCATTTCTTGCATGGGACCTAAGCATGCACCGAAGGAGACAAATTTGATTTTTTCAACCAATTTATATGCACTTGAGCATGTGCATGTAGTTCAAATTTGAATTATGCACCTGAAATGCCTGGAAACCGAGTTAGTGTATAAAGATGTCCAAATGACCCCGAAAAATTCCAAAATTAAACACAACACTCTTGTTGTTCTATGTTGACACTAGAATTGTTTTAAAGCAATAAGAGGCAACGAATATCGTTTTGTCCCAAAGGTGCCACGTTCCCTACCGAAACCATCAAGCTTGTTGTGAGAAGCTCTGGTTTGGAAGAAGCTTATACCCAAACTTGCCCCAAATGGGACAGATTTTTACCACGACATGTTGATGCCGCTCCATGATAGCATGCGAAGTTTCATGAATTTCAGACGAGTTTTGATTTACTAGAATTTTAAAACCAAGTATCTCAATGTTTGCGGCCGAGTGACGGTGCCAGGGTGTTTGAAATTCATTCCCATATCTTGCATGGGACCTAAGCATGCACCGAAGGACACACATTTGATTTTTCAACCAATTAATATGCATTTGAGCATGTGCATGTAGTTCAAATTTGAATTATGCACAAAAAAAAGCCTGGAAAACCGAGTTAATGTATAAAAATATCGAAACGAACCACAAAAAATTCCAAAATTAAACACAACACTCCCGTTGTTCGATGTTGACACTAATTTTTTTTGAAAGCAATAAGAGGCAACGGATGTCGTTTCGTCCCCAAAGGTGGCACGTTCCCTACCAAAACCATCACACTTGTTGTGAGAAGCTCTAGTTTGGGAGAATCTTATACCCAAACCTTCCCAAATGGGACAAATTTTTTACCACGACATGTTGATGCCTCTCCATGATAGCATGCCAAGTTTCATGAATTTCAGACGAGTTTTGGATTTAGTAGAATTTTAAAACCAAGTGTCTCGATGTTTGTGGCTGAGTGACGATGGCAGGGTGTTCGAAATTCATTCCCATTTCTTCCATGGGACCTAAGCATGCACCGAAGGACACAAATTTGATTTTTTTTTTCAACCAATTTATATGCACTGGAGCATGTGCATGTAGTTCGAATTTGAATTTAGCACCTGAATTTGGATTCACCGTGGAGGTGGCAGATGCAGCAGAGGCGGGAAGCCGTGCCGAGCGAGAGGAGCGCGTCGGTGAGAAAGAACTTGCCGGGCATGGCACCGGGTCGAGCGAGGCCGCCAAGGATACGAGTGGCTCGCTGGAGATCAACTCGTCTTCCACCTCATCTTCAAACAGCTCGCCGCAAGCAGAGCCTCCATCTCCACCAAGAAGGCGCCTCCGCAAGGCCGGGGAGGTAGCGGAGCGGCAGACGAGTCAACAGCCGCCGCGCCGCGCGACACGCTCCACCGCGGCAAGCACCGTTGCCGCGGGAGCATCTCACGCTGCAGCGGCAACTGGAGCGGGGTCCTCCCGGACCACCGCTTCTGCTCCTGCCGCTTCTCATGCCGCCTCACAGCGGAAAGCAAACCAGATACTTACGCTGGGGGCTGCTCTGGAGAAAAGTTGCCGGGTCCGGCAAGGTTGTCTCGGGTGCACTCCCCGCTGTCATCGTGGGTTCATCCTCGATGATAACCACCGGGGCCTTGGCTCTCTTCGTTGCTCTCTGGGCCAGAGTCCTGAAAAGGAATAAGTTCAGAGTAAAGCAAGTGAGATACAAGACAAAACGGCAAGAATCGAAGAACTACAAGTACAACAAGAGGATCTTACTCTTCTTCTTCTTCCTCGTCGGAGCTGAACGCGGAGAAGTCGATGTCCGGCTCACGTCCGGCGCGAGGAGGCGGAGGAGTGGCTTCCCTTGACCGCTTGGCGGGAACAGTGGCGGTGGTCTGCGACGACCCCGCTCCAGCTGTCGTCGCGGCATGAGAAGCGGCAGGAGCAGAAGCGGTGGTCCGGGAGGACCCCGCTCCAGTTGCCGCTGCAGCGTGAGATGCTCCCGCGGCAACGGTGCTTGCCGTGGTGGAGCGTGTCGCGCGGCGCGGCGGCTATTGACTCGTCTGCCGCTCCGCTACCTCCCCGGCCTTGCGGAGGCGCCTTCTTGGTGGAGATGGAGGCTCTGCTTGCGGCGAGCTGTCTGAAGATGAGGTGGAAGACGAGTTGATCTCCAGCGAGCCACTCGTATCCTTGGCGGGCTCGCTCGACCCGGTGCCATGCCCGGCAAGTTCTTTCTCACCGACGCGCTCCTCTTGCTCGGCACGGCTTCCCGCCTCTGCTGCATCTGCCTACTCCCTGGAGAGAATACAGGAGCAGGAGGATCTGACAGCGAGGATGCAGCCCCGGCAAAGAAAAACCAGCGGTGGAACAGGAAGAAGAATGGCAAAGATGTGCTAGTCGTTGAGCAGTCCGGCAACGAAGGTGGCGCCAAGAAAGCCAAAGTTGGTAGCTCCGGCAAGGAGATTGCTGCATGCACCAACTGCCAGGCTGTGGCGGTCGCCGACATGCAGGACGGCACCGACAAGCAGTACTGCAAGATTCACCGCACCAAGGGCCATGACCTCTAGAGCTGCAAGAAGGTCGAGCAGCTTGTCCAGCAGCAAAAGGCTGAATACGAGCGACGCGACAAGGAGAGGGCCCAAGGAGGCGCTGGAGAATCTGGCAAGAAGCGCGCCGGCCGGGGAGGACGCCGCGGCAAGACCAAGCAGCGGCAAGGAGACAGACCTCCCCGCGGCCACGACAAGGATGAAGACGACGACGACGACGAAGACATGGATGATGTTGAGACCAGCGAACAGGAGTTCCAGAAAGCCACAGAGGTCTTGTGCATTGACGGCGGTGCTTCTCTGCATACTTCGCACCGCCAACTCAAGCAGTGGGTGCGGGAAGTCAATGCGGCAGAACCACCTGTCGAGTCACGCAAGCTTCTGAAATGGTCCAGCACGCCTATCATCTTTGATATTGAGGACCACCCTGACCGCACAACTGCGGTCGGGTGCTTGCCGATGTTGGTTTCACCAACTATCCGCAACCTCAAGGTCACTAAGATGTTAGTTGACGGCGGGGCCGGCTTGAACCTGATCTCCTCCGCTGTACTCCAGAAACTCCAGATCCCTGACAGCGAGCTTGAAGAGACCGGCACATTCCAAGGAATTAACCCGGGAAGGAGCAAGCCGAAGGGGAAGGTCACGTTGCCAGTAACATTTGGCAGCGAGCTGAACTTCAGGACTGAGAGGGTCACTTTTGACGTTGCCGATATTCCATTGCCTTACAATGGGATACTTGGCCGTCCAGCACTCGCCAAGTTCATGGCAGCCTCTCACTACGCATACAACATGCTGAAGATGCTAGGCTCGATAAGCGTCATCTCTGTCCCCGGCGACAAGAAGGATGCTCTTATCTGCGCCGACAAGATCTACCGGGAAGCGGCAGCCGCAACAGACCGCAAGTCACTTGCCGTTGAAGCTCCCGAGGGGAAGAAGAAGACCAAGTCCGGCAAGAGTTCTGATGCCCACTCCGGCAAGCGCACCTCTTTGGAGTGCTGTGCTGCCGTCGAGGACGCACCATCGAGCTCCACCGGCAAGTGTAAGAAGACAATGGCAGCTCCGCCAGAGACCAAGAAGGTGTCCGCCAAGGAGGACGGCACTGGTGGTACCTTCACCATCAGTGCCACTCTCGACCCTAAATAGGGAAGCGCGCTCATTGCTTTCCTGCGGGCGAATGTCGACGTGTTTGCGTGGCAACCGTCTGACATCCCCGGTGTTCCCAGGAAAGTAATTGAGCACCACCTTGCCGTTTGTCCTCATGCGTGGCCCGTCAAGCAGAAGGTCAGGAAGCAAGCAGTGGAGCGCCAAGAGTTCATTGCAGAAGAGATCAAGAAGTTGGAAGCAGCAGGCCTTGTCAGAGGAGTGCTCCATCCTACGTGGTTGGCCAATCCTGTAGTCATGCGCAAGGCGAACGGGAAATGGAGACTTTGTATTGATTTTACCAATGTTAACAAAGCTTGTCCCAAAGACCCATTTCCTTTGCCGCGCATTGACCAGATTGTTGACTCCACAGCCGGATGTGATTTGCTTTCATTTCTTGACGCATACTCAGGATACCATCAGATCTTCATGGCAGAAGAGGATGAGGAGAAGACCGCATTCATTACTCCATGTGGCACGTACTGTTTCATACGGATGCCTTTCGGATTAAAAAATGCTGGCTCAACATTTGCAAGAGTAGTCCATGTCGCTCTTGAGCCACAAGTACACAGGAATGTGGAAGCCTACATGGATGATATAGTGGTCAAGAGCAAGGACAAGGCAACTCTGATCCAAGATTTAGACGAGACCTTTGCAAATCTGCGCAAGATTAGCCTCAAGCTCAACCCCGAGAAGTGTGTGTTTGGAGTCCCCTCTGGCAAGCTTCTCGGGTTCTTCGTGTCTCAGCGGGGAATTGAAGCCAATCCCGACAAGATCAAGGCCATTGAGCAGATTCAAGCACCAAAGCGCGTCAAGGATGTACAAAGACTTGCCGGTTGCGTGGCTGCTCTCAGCAGGTTTATCTCTAGGTCTGCTGAGCGCGCCCTGCCATTTTTCAAATTATTGAAAAAGGCAGGTCCAATGAAATGGACTCCGGAAGCGGAGGCTGCGCTGCAAGACTTGAAGAGATACCTGTCCTCTCCTCCAATACTTGTCGCACCTAAACCACAAGAGAAGTTGCTGTTGTATATAGCAGCAACCAATCAAGTGGTTAGTGCTGCGTTAGTAGCGGAGAGGGAGGCAGATGACGAGCCAACAACCACGGCAGGCACATCCAGCGACAAGCAGGGGGCTTCCTCGACAAGCTCTGGTCCCGACAAGGATGGATCTGCGCAGACGCGCGAGGAGATACAGAAGAAAATGGTGTAGCACCCAGTTTACTTTGTCAGTTCCCTTCTGCAGGGGGCTAGGTCAAGGTACTCTGGCGTGCAGAAATTGCTTTTCGGCCTTCTCGGCCTCGAGAAAGCTGCGTCATTACTTCCAAGCACATGAGATCACAGTTGTCACTCGCTTTCCGCTGAAGAGGATACTACAGAATCCAGAAGCGACAGGCAGGATTGTTGAGTGGGCACTGGAACTGTCAAGCTTTGGCCTCAAGTTTGAGAGTACTTCAACTATCCAAAGCAGAGCATTGGCAGAATTCATAGCAGAATTGACGCCAACACCAGATGAAGAAATTCCAGAAACAAGCATCCCCGTCGATGAAGCAAGCAAAGAGTGGTTGATGTACTTTGACGGTGCCTTTTCGCTGCAAGGCGCCGGCGCTGGCGTGCTGCTTGTCGCACCCACCGGAGAGCACCTCAAGTACGTAGTCCAGATGCACTTTCCCCAGGAGCAAGCAACAAACAATACTGCAGAGTATGAAGGCTTGCTTGCCGGCCTCAAGATCGCAGCAGACCTTGGGATCAAGAAGCTCATTGTCAGGGGTGACTCGCAGCTTGTCGTCCGCCATGTGAACAAGATCTATCAGAGTCTGTTGATGGAAGCCTACGTCGACGAAGTGAGAAAGCTAGAAGAGCACTTTGACGGCCTACAGATGGAGCATGTTCCAAGAGCTCAGAACGCTATTGCTGATGGCCTGTCAAAGTGCGCCGCACTTAAGTTACCTGTGGAACCAGGGATCTTTATGCTCAAGCTGACTCAACCGTCCGTAACGCCATCAACTGGGCAGAGCAAGAAGAGGAAGTTGATTTCTGGTCACTATTTTCCGGCAGAGCTTCCCGAAGCCGCCGCCAAGAAGGTCCCCAAGATCAACGCTAAAAGCGCTGAGGAGCAATATGCTCCGGCAAGCCCTAGGGTTTGTTCCGTTGAAGCAGAAGCTCCTGACAAGTTTTGCTCCGGCAAGCTTGCCAGGGAACGTCAAGCTCCGGCAGAGCCGCAGGTTCTCGCCGTAGAAGCGGATGTTCCCGCAGCAGCAGATTTGCCTTTAGTCCTTGTTGTCGAGCCACAAGCTCCAGCATGGGCACAGCAGATTGTCCGTTTCCTTCAGACAGGAGAACTTCCCGAAGAGCAAGAAGAAGCGGAAAGAGTAGCCCGGCAGTCAAGTATGTACCAGTTTGTCGACAAGACACTGTACAGAAGAAGACTCAACGGTGTGAAATTGAAGTGTATTCACCGGGAAGACAGACAAAAGCTGTTGGCAGAGATACATGGAGGCATATGTGGTCACCACATTGGCGCAAGAGCACTTGTCGGCAAAGCATTCTGGCAAGGTTTCTTTTGGACGACAGCCCTCCAGGATGCAACTGCACAAGTAACCAAGTGTGAAGCGTGCCAGTTCCATTCCAAGCAGATACACCAACCAGCTCAAGCTCTCCAGATGATCCCTTTATCCTGGCCATTTTCGGTCTGGGGGCTCGATATCCTCGGCCCCTTTCCCCGAGCAGTCGGGGGCTTTGAGTACTTGTACGTTGCAATCGACAAGTTCACAAAGTGGCCGGAAGTGGAACCAGTGAGGAAGGTGACAGCACAGTCAGCAGTCAAGTTCTTCAGGTCAATTGTTTGCCGCTTCGGGATCCCTAACAGGATAATCACCGACAATGGTACGCAATTCACGAGCCGCACCTTCATGCAGCACGTCCAAGATCTTGGCGCCAAGGTCTGCTTCGCTTCTGTTGCTCACCCGAGAAGCAACGGTCAAGCGGAGAGGGCAAATGCTGAAGTGCTGCGTGGGCTCAAGACCAGAACTTTCGACAGGCTGCAAAAGTGCGGAAGAAGTTGGATCGAGGAGCTGCCGGTGGTTCTTTGGTCGATCAGAACGACGCCAAATCGAGCCACTGGACAGACACCTTTCGCTCTAGTCTATGGAGCAGAGGCAGTTCTCCCCATGGAACTCGTATACGGGTCACCTCGAGTGCTCGCTTATGATGAGCTTGAGCAAGAGCAGCTGCGACAAGATGACGTTGCTCCTTGAGGAAGACCGTCTTCAGGCTGCTGTGCGAGCTGCTCGCTACCAGCAAGCTTTGCGCCGCTACCATAGCCGCAAAGTTAATGCCAGAAGTTTCGAGGAAGGCGACCTTGTTCTTCGGTGTGTTCAGTCCGCCAAGAATTCCAACAAGTTGACGCCGAAGTGGGAAGGCCCTTACCGGGTGAAACGAGTCACTAGGCCTGGTGATGTCCGCCTTGAGACCGAAGATGCCATTCCGGTGATCAACTCCTGGAACATTGAGCATCTTCGTAAGTTTTACCCGTAAGGCGCGGTTGCCGGAACCTGTTCTGGCAACCACCTTTTGTACAAGTCTTGCCGCTGCTGCATGTAATCCTTTGTACAAAGCCGGGCGCAGACCCCGTGCATAAGTAAAGCTCATGTGCTTCGCACATCTTGTCAATTTCATGCTTTCTATTTTTTGCATGTGTTATCTGACACTTTGTGCAGCACCTACTCCCCGGTAAGCAATAACGAGCCGTAAGGCTCCATATCTTTATTTTCTCTTCTTTCTATTTTCTAAAGGAAAGGAAGGTTCCCTCGCCCACAAGTT